>NC_134474.1:72872061-73067061 GCF_964194025.1 Convolutriloba macropyga | reverse complement strand
GTACGTCAGGACTTATCATGCTATGTTTTTTTTATTTCGCTTTAGCTTTTGATTACGTTTTTCGTTTCACATAAGTCACGATTTTTACGTTTGACTTCTGACTTACTCCTCTCACTGTTTCAACTAAATGGATTTTTAATTCTTTCACGCATTGAATTACGCAATATAGCGAATACGGTCAAAGTCAAAAGACCAAATCAAAAGAGACGGGATACACCGATAAAGCCCGGTCATTAAGTCCTTGAGAATTGGGTTATCAAAGTTCATTAGAGTGTTTGCTCGCTGATATCGGTATTACGCTTAATAGCTTTCAGTTTAGAAGCTGAATTAAATATAGTTTTTAAAACTGCACGCCAAATTAGAACACTTTTTGACACTGAAAAAAAAAACAGAAAAAAATTCGGTCAATTTGTCTCCTTTTTTTCTTTTTCTGTTTCAGTCCCGATGTGCATCAAGCGCGTCAACGGCAGCTTTTTTCCGGCAATCTGCCGGCTATGTTTAACCATTATTCCGGCTTTTCTATTTGAACAAACAAATCTATTGTTGGTGATTTAATGCCAGTTATGTACTCGATCAAGCTGTAGGGTAGCGGATAGGAACTAGGAATATATTTTTCAAAGTCCCTCTATCTCTCGCTCGATCACATGTATGTTTTTTCTTACAAATATTTTAAAACCTTATAGGAATACTAATTTACTGAGTAAGAAAGATATTTTAAAACACGTGTTTTAAATTTAAAAAAATGGGTCACTACTCTTTTTGGAAAATGAACCTAAAACTTGGTGTTTCAAGTTAACCCCGAAATATTGTTTTTCGAAAGTGCATCTCTATATCACTATAACAACTGTACAAGATTGATATTTGAAATATTTGATGAACAAAATACTAACATTTCTTCAGAAGCTTAAGTTTTTCTTCGATACCTCACAGGTCAATAGGGGCATTTTTGTTCTAGAGTTTTCAAAGACAGAATTAAATCAAAAGATGAACATTTTTGGAAGTTTAATCCATTAGCTGATCGTATTCAGCAATTTTAGATAGAAAAACTGATCAGAGGCGCTACAGCTTATCGATGCTGTTAGTTTATCATAAATTGTAAATTCGTGTTTCGGAAAATATTTGCAGTATAAAATTCTATTAATGTTTTTAATTGCTTTGGGAGCAATTATTGAAGTAGTCTTTTTATGCAAAATTGTTGCTGAACTAGCTGTCGTGGAAATCTACTTCTAAAAGTCAAATGAAAAATGCTTTGGTCATATCTTTTCAATTTAAATTAGCATTTTGATCTCTGAAGAGCGCTATTTATAGTGAATATCAATAAAAAACGGTAACTGCTCTAATAAAAATGGGTACTAAACTACTCATATCAATAACAAGAAGAAAATTATCCTGATTCCTCGGGATTTTGTAAAGAAAACCATCCGATTTTTTGGTTATAGCAGAATCAGGATCTGTTCAGTTTCGCAAGCTTGGTTGGCTTTATATAACGTGTACGCCCCATTTGCTATTTTTTTTACATAGTAACGAGCTATTTAACAGCTCAATTTGAAATTGGGGGACATAAAAACACAGGGGTGGGTGAATATTAATAGTTGACTTGGTTTTGGAAATTTGATTTCCATTTTTTTCTGTGTAATTTGGTAACTTGTGCTCAATTGTTGCTCATAACTTCCTCAATTGATGCTCATAACGAAGAAATTCATTAAATTTCTTTGTATACCGAAACTTTGTATACCAAAGGTTCGCATCGGATCCAGTATTTCACACAATTTCAGCGACGCGCTCTATTTCTTTCTATTGAGTTATTCCATTGCGAACCTTCTGTTGTCAATTGTGCAATTTTTGTCCTCTTGCATTGTTGCAAAGTTTGTTTCCATTCCTGAAGCAAATAAATTATCTTCCGAGAATGTGAATCTATTGAGTTAACTCTTCTATCACAAAGATGTGTCCACACCGAAATTTTGGAACATTTACCTGCTAATTTTTACATTAATGATTATGCAGACTTGATTCATTGGGGAACATCTGTAACTTTTAAAAAGTGCTGCCAACTTGCAAATTGACTGGAACCGAAGAACAAATCAACTTATTTCACGGAAACAAAATCAAACAGCATGGCGACAGATCTTTTTTGTTGAAAAGCGTCCGAAAAGGGCATAAACTCCCAGAGCAACTAAGCGCAACGGGTTCAAAAGTAAGATAAAAACGTAAATAGAATACAATAAATATAAATTGAACAACGAACAGCCAAACATTAAAGATTAATTATCCGTATATTTTTCAGACGGATACTAAGTTATTTGAATTTTATAGATAAACATGTAAATTTTTAACCTTTGGCTATATTAGTAAAAATTACACGTTTGAATTGAAAATAAAGATAATGGTTTGGCTTTGTGAGTAGATGAAAGAACTTACTCAGTATACCAATGGCATGATAGCATCGGATCCGTCTATAAGCAAAAGTAATAGATGAATAGAGAATAGTAAATAAGTGCTAATAATCGCTAATTGAATACAAGCTAGCGCACTTAAAACTTCGAAAACAATTTTAGATCATTTCGGAACAAATACTTCAAAACCTTGTTGAATTATCATTAATTTAATTCCAACCGTAAACCTCTGAGTTCAATCGTAAACCCCCTGAAGTGAAATTTTTGCTGTTCGCTTCGGCAACCCGTGCTTCAAAAATGAAGTTAAATACATGCTCAAAAACAGCAAGCAAGAAATATTGTACTTTATTAATAGCTATCAAACGAAGTTTGTAGCAATTATATTAGTCCTGTTCTTTAGATTAGTCCTGTTCTTTAGAGGTCTTTTTATGCTATTTTTCGCTCGACCGACTTTTTGTCTGAACCATATGTCTTTTCGTCCTCAAAAAAAGGATAAACCGGTGGCGCCCAGTGGGCATTAAATGCTCTTAGAGCTTTTCAGCTCGCTTGTCTCCAAGTATGTGATTCGCAGAAACTGTTTTGAAGACCTATACTTATGGTGTGAAGGGCGGTTCTTAGAGGCTGACCCCCCACAACCCCCCTTCATTTCACCCCTAATCCCCACCCCTGCACATCGTACTGGCCCTAAGTGGTAAGTGCCCCGTGCAGCCAAAAACCTGCCTCCTACCGTTGAAAAAACCTGCCTCCATCCTCGGCAAATGAAAGCATCAAACGCATTAATTGATTGGGGGTTATACGAGACGTAGCTCGGATGGATGACACTTAATGAGTTTTTTATAGCTGCGAAGCTGTAAGCTGAGCGTAGCTATATTGCGGTGCTCTTGGTTTTTTTTGTTTCGTCGTCTGACGCTTCATTTTCGTTTTACATTTGTTCTAGAACATTCTGTCTCGTCACTGCTTAAATGGCTTTTTCGCGCTTGATTTCACGCTTTCTGCGTGACCTAAATTGCGGTTATTCAGAAACAGAATCTGTTCCTAAAACAAAGTTGATTGTAAGAAAACAGATTGTATGGTCCGTCAGCCGAGTGGTTAAGGCGACTGGCTGTTAATCCGGAGATCGCCGGTTCGAGACGCGACAGGGAAACTTTTTTTGCACCCAAAAACAACTTCCTTTGAAATAAATTTGTAAGTTTTATAGGCGGCGGCGATAACTATTATCAACTCACTTCTGTATCTTTTTCCATCTGTATTTTACGGCACGCAAGTCTATTTCGCAGCTATTCCGGCAATCTGCCGGCTATGTTATAGATGAAAAAATAAAACGTGAAGATTGGAATTGTAGATATAATTGAGCATCCAGTGAACTGTTTTAAGCAATAAATCAACCTTTACTCAAATTGCGTCTAAAGAGAAATTTATTTTGAAAATATATTTTACTGAATTTAGTTTTTGAAGCATTTTTGAAACTCCAGTTGATCAGATTACTTATGCTGAATCAAAATTTTTCTGGATCAGAAATTATTTATTTTAATTGCTCTCGAACGAAGTTTGAATCAACTATTGTAAACATGGTTGTATTTGTATACGAAATTTTTGCTTGACCGTTTTCTTCTGGAATATTGTCTTCGCGCTTAACTTTAATATTTTTTAATTGATTAATAGCCGCGTCCTCAATTCTAGGCGGCTATTATAGCGCTCCTATTTTTTTTACTTCGTCTAACAGATTTTTTGTTTAGTCTTACTCTGACTTCTTGGAATTGACTTTTTCATTGACTTACCTCACTCAAAAAATGACTTCTGAACTCACTTATGAAACTTTAAATTTTATGAACATTTACTTATTAAAGGTCAATAGTGTGCATCTAAGTAGTGCCAAACATATATGCCCTAATTCTTGATTATTAGAGTCTTGAGTTTTTGGTTTCGAATATTAATTTTGGGATCTTTTCCGTGTGTGTCCCCCAAATACCGCACGTGCATCTGGGGGTGCAAATAATATGCTCCCACTAAGCTGAGGGGGCACAAACGGAAAAGACCCTAATTTTGAAAAGCCCTATTAAGGTTTTCTCCTTAGAGCTTATGTGTCTCATAAAAATGACAGTCCGAAGCTAACCCAAAAAGTGTAGTGGTCTATTGAAGGACTGGTGGTCGATCTGTCTGTTTTATTTCTATAGTTTTTTTCAATTCATGTAACGCCACAAGCGTCTATCACGGCTATTTTCCGGCAATCTGCTGGCTATGTTTTCAATTGCGAGCAATTCAAAAATTAAGTCTGTTTAAAATAAAACTGATTGTGAGCGCTCACTGTATGTATGTAGCTCGTGTATATACGATTAATGTCATCGATTCCCATCCGAGAGGTCGCTGCTTCGAGCCTCATATGAGTCAGGAGTTTTTGCACCATAAAATTTTCTCGAGCCTATGCCCCCTTCTAAATTGTTTGCATCTACAGTCGTTCGAGAGCAATTCGTCCAATGTAAGTCGGTCTATTTTTTCTATTGCTGTCACGATATTGTGTACAAAAATGAGAAGGCACCACTTTTTATTGAAATGTACTCTCGTATCAACCATTTTCAACTTTGAACAGTCGGTGTCACTGTATTGAGATTGTAATTTATGAGTTTTATTGAAAAACATTTGGTTTAAAGCAGAAGCAAAATCTTCTCTCGTTGAATGTGCCTTTTTTCAAGTAAAATTGAAGAAAAACGTTGAATGTTTCTGAGTTGATTATTGGGCTTGCTGCAATAGAGAATCAGCAGGATTCCGTGCATATCCAATTGCGACATGGTAAATATATCTGATATCTGTATATGTTCAATCATGTCCAGGAAGTAAATTCTTTTTTGGTTTAAATTAGAGGTATATATATTAGTTGTATAATAAAGAGTATGAAAAGTTAAATAATATTTAAGACGCTTTGTTTTTATCATGAATTAGGTACGTGGCTGCTCTTAAAAGGTGGTAGCTTTATATGAGTTCGAGCTTTCATTTATTGCTCTTGGTCCCTTAACTGCTCATTGTAAAGCAAATTTTCTCATTTTTCCATTTAGCTGATAATCCGAACTAGCTGTGCAGAACTTTTTTTCAGTTAATGCAGAAACATAACAGATTTACTGAAAATAGGATCATTATACAAATATAAACGTTGATGCTCATTCGCATGGTCATATTTTTGCAGTTTGAACGTCAACTTTTGTTTTATGTGAGGTATTCTTGTAGGTTAGTTTATTAGTTACCTTGTTTTTTGTGTAGTGACGTGCAGAATACGTATGAGACTCTGAAAGTGGACGTGGATGCCTCTTTGATAGATGGAAGGAAGGAGATTGAGCTGTGCGAGGAGAACATCAAGAGTCTCAATGATATCGTTGATATTTCATCCACCTACATGTTAGTTGCCCTGCTTCATTCGGAGTTGCCACAAGTTTAATTATTTTGAGACTATAATAAACGTTTTTTTACTTCAGAGATCCAAAAGTTCCCAGACCGGAAGTCGAACCCGGGCATTGTGGTTGAGAGCCGCATATCCTATCTCCTAGACCCAAGATTTTAAAAACAAAAACGAACCAAATCTTTCCCAGCCACTTTCAATAGCTTTTTGTAAACCAATGTATATTTAAACTAAAAATTTGTCAATTGAATTCATATTAAAAATCTTAAAATTTTATTTTGAGTTTCTCGCTAACACTCAAAGAGCATGCGTAAAATTTTGTCGAATAAATTAAACATGTTATACTCAACACTCCCCACTCTTGTACTAATCTCCCTGAAACCAGCTGCTGCCTACTGACGAAGCCAAACGTTCGACAGCCGTTTGAATGCGAGCAATTCGCCCGACGTTAGTCGGTTGTTTTTTAATAGCCGCACAGCGATAGCTGGGGCTATTATTGGCCTTCTCTTGGTTTTTTTTTATTTCGTCGTCATGATTTTTGTTACGACTATATGACGTCACAGCCACTTTTTGTTCATTCGTTCATGCAATTTCAACTGAAATGCATGTGTGACGTCATTTTTTGCTCTTAGTGGAGCGAGTTCTTTTGTTCATGCGCGTGATTAAATTTTTGGTCACACTTGACTTACCTCACTCTCAAAAATGACTTCCTCACTTTGAAATTGACTTTTATTTACTTTAATTTAAAAAGATAAGGTCAAATGGGTGTGTGTCACTCTAAATGATGGTTATTTGAGATCAGCTAATAGAGGCAGCAATAACTTATACAGATTTTAAATGAAAATATAACAGATCAGCCTTCAATGAAAAGACGAATTTTTTTGGTCTGTCTTTTTTACTGTTTTTTTACTGCCGATCTACGAATCTATTGCGGCTATTTTCTGGCAATCTGCCAGCTATGTTTAAATTGTTCTCATCAAAGATTTGTAAATGATATTTTGTCCCTGACTTAAATTTTCTCGAATTGCTTCAAGTTGCCATGTTCATTTGAGTGATTAGTTTTTTGATAGCCAATTTCATAGCTCTATTTCAAACTAAACTTTACTAACTTTAATTCAAATAATCGAGACCAAATGATGGTTGCTTAGTTTATGTTGAACCTTTCTATTTGACACGAAGACTCGAAGAAGGGTATTGGTATATTCCACAGGTTTTTACGACTCGAAGAGGAGTATTGAGATTCTACAGGTTTTTTTTAGCAGAAAGCAAGTTTGTTCATGACTTGAATTTTGACTTCTTTCTGTTCGAGCATTTACCTCCGTTTTTGATTGTCGACTTCTGTTTTCGAACATTGGACTTTAACAGTAGCTTCAATTGTAATGTATAGTAATTAGGAACTGCTGGTAATGTTCAAGGTGAAGAGGTCATTTTGAGATTTTTTGACTACCCACCTCCCCAACCTATCTACCCTCCCACACACCTATCTACCCCCCCCCCCACCACCACCACCACCACCACCACCACCTACCTACCTACCCCCCCCCCCCCCCGCCCCAACTTACCCCTCCCCCCCCCCCCGCCACCTACCCCCTCAAACTACCCCCTCCCTTCACCTATATACCCCCCAGCAACTACCCCAGCACTACTCTCCTCCTCAACCTATCTACCCACCCACCCACCTATCTCCCCCCGCACCTAAAAAATTGTCAGCATTTTTAAAACACTTTAATGTGGTTTGTTGGGCTACTTTTGTTTTTTCTCTTGTCTATTTTGATAGTCTGAATTTGGTAAGGTTAGGTTAGAGATTATAATGCACGACGATTCGAGTCGTTTCCGGTATTCTACCGGCTATGTTTTTTCAGGCTGATGCGATCTTGTTCATGACTTGAAATTTTGACTTTTGTTTTCGAACATTGACATCTGTTTTAGAACGTTGACTTATGCTCTCGAACATTGGACTATAACAGTAGTTTAGTTTTTAATGTATAGTATATAGGAACTGATGGTGACTTTCTAGCTGAAAATCTCATTTTGAGAATTGTTGATCCCTTACAAGTCCCATCTATCTATCTAAACTACAGGCAAAACCAGCTACCTATCAAACCCACACAAATAACTAAAAATTTTGCCAAAGTTTTCTGAACTTTTTTGAAATTTCTGTATAGTTAGAGCTTATATTGCACGACTCTTCGAGTCGTTTCCGGTATTCTACCGGCTATTGTTTATGAAAAATTTGTGGTTGACCTTTTTGACTTTTTCAGTGACTTCTGCGCCCTTGACTTTTTTGTTTTGAGTGATCTAAAATCACAATTTTAAGCAGCTGAAATTTAGTGGCGGCAGTTCCTTACTCAAAAGTCAAATAAAAAATCCGCCAAAATTGGTTTCATTTAAATTTAATTATTGGTTATAGTTGCATATATCAACATATGACATCATTTGAAGCCCCCTTATTTTTTAGGCTCCCTCCCCCCCCCCCCCCCCATTGAAGCAAGCTGCATTAGATTTCCCTCTAGTTGTTCGAGAGCAATTCTTCCGATGCTAGTCGTTTATGTTTTCCGCCCGTTTACGTTACGGTCATTTTGGTTAACCCGCCATGTTATTGAAGGGTTGGAACAAAAACTTTTTGGGGCACCAAATTTAATCTTGAGATAAATCAAATTTGTTTTAGTGCTAAACTCCACAATCACGAGCTGCAGTTTGCCGGATTTTTGCAACGATTCCTCAAATCAGGTCAGTGAAGGGAGGTCAGTTTATCAAGCAAGGGATTAACGAAAACCTGTTCATCAGCTGAAACCCACCCACGCCCACGTACATCTACTGCCATCTGATACTATACCGAAATGGAAATGATCTAGCCAGCGATAGTTGGAAGGGATATGATTTACTTAACTCGACTTAAGCCTTGCCGAGCAAGGGAGACCCATTGTGATTTGGAGATAATTATTTCAACAGATATATTTAACTTGTTGACAGAAAACTTAATATTTTGCATTGCACTATTGTTATTTTTCAATGAAGCGATAAACTGATAATAATATATAAAGGAGTTTTTTTGTCTCTTAGACACTGAGATAAAACGGGAAAAATATTGAAGAGCCCACAATTTAGCAATTTGATGTAATCGAGAAGATGAGTTGTTTGTTGGGGGCATCTTGCCATGAAAAGCAGATCGGGATCTTTAAACTGTAATCTTGATTTCAGAAATTGTCAAGAGGTTCACGATTGATTAAGCGAGCTATCATTAATAGCCGCGAAATGATAGCGAGGCTGTTGTTGGAAGCGCTAGAGCGTCTAGCTGTTTCAACTTTTTCGCACCCAATTAGTCGCATTATTATACTGAAGTTTGCTTTTAAGTCGTTTTGCAGCATCTAAATTATTTGGACGACTGTATTGGTGCTCTGTCTTTTGTGAATCGAAGAGGAGTTATAGTGATTAATTGCTCTCAAACGAACTTAGCAGAACTTAAATCAGTACTGTGGTCTTTTTTAATAGCCGCACAGCGATAGCTGGGGCTATTATTGGCCTTCTCTTGGTTTTTTTACAATTCAAAGAATTTGAATTGTATTGGGGCGCTGTCCTTTTTTACGACTCGAAGAGGAGTATTGGAGAAGTCCTTTTTACAATTCAAAGAATTTGAATTGTATTGGGGCGCTGTCTTTTTTTTATTAAGATCTGTTCACACATTTTCATGATATTTGAAGTCAAATTGGAGTAGTGATTTTGGTCACGCCGAAACAGGAAATGGAGCGAAAAAGCGAGTGGTTTTGTGGCGTGAATTTTTTTCGCTCTAATTTTAAAGTAGAGTGAGAAAACGGTGTTTGAACAAAAAATCGGTTTCTCGGTAGTGGTTTTTTGTTCACATGCGGCAATTTCACTCTGATTGTTACTGTTTTTCGATTTTTTGGATCGGATTTTTTTCCCAATCCATTTACTGCTCATTCCAGACCAAGTTTTTTGTTTGAATTAAATTTTCATTTCTCGCTAGTGGTTTTTTTTTGTTCACATGCGGCATTTTGACATTGATTTTCTGTTTTTTGTTTTTTTATCTGATTTTTTTAAAAAATGCTCTCAATTCCCTCATAGCCCATTCTAGGTCTAGTTTTTCTGTTTAGTCAATGAAAATTCTTCGAATTCTACGTCAGGACTTGTCCTGCTATGTTTTTTTTAATCAATTTTATTGGAGGGATTTTTGAAGCGGGAAATGAAACGCGTGAAAAAATTTGGAGTGATTTTGGCGCTGAACAAAAGTGAAGAGCGGAACGAAAAGTGAGTGGTTTTTGTTCATACCGCTGTTTTTGAGAGAGCGAGAAATTGATGTGTGAAAGAATTTTCTCTAAGCGAGCGAAATTTTTTGTTGACGTGCGGCATTTTAAAGCAGTTTTTTTCATTTACTTTGTTTAAGAGGTTTGGTTATGATATTGTTTTAATTTTTGGCTGGTTTCGGTAGTGTCTCGAAATTTATCTGAATTTTATGATAATTCGGAGGTTTTTAATGTATTTTGCTAATTTTCGGGCTAATTTTTGCGTTTTTTTTGACAAATATTTTGTTTTACTGGCTCAAATGGGTATTGAAGAAACCCCTTCTACGTGAGCAATATTATGATAACAATTGATTACAGTTTTCTTGGTAAGAATCATTTTTTTGTTGAGAAATATGACAAAAAAATGCCGAAAATTGGAACTCTTTTTCTTAATTTTTTGCAGTTTTTTTCTGTTTTTAGCTAAATTTCTTTGCCTATTATGAATTGAAACAAGCTAGGCTAGTTTCACTCTTCTGTCATTCTGCTCAAAGTCCATTTAAACAGCAGCTGCTCAGCAAAGCAATTCAAAATGAACACAGTCAGTATAAAAAATTGAAGTCAGAAATAGAAACGGGATAAACCCATAAAGCCCAATTTTAGATGCCCGCTATTTGAACGTCGTTCCTATAAGTCTTAGTTAGCACCTCTATTGCTTATTGGTGTTGATAGTAGCCCCTGTAGCCTCTCTCTAAGAAACAGAAGTATGTTCAACTACGAAATGCCATCAAAATAAATCGGACTTTAAAAATGTTTTTGTACAAAAATCTTTTTTTTTTCAATATCTTCTATTCTTTCAATCCCAATCATGCTTATTGGAATCAACGGCGGCTTTTTTCCGGCAATCTGCCGGGTATTTTTTACTCTTTACTAGTTCTAGCGCTACGAAAATCAGTATGTTTAATAGCGTACCACTTGCTTCTCTTGCTTGGGACCACACAGTAAAGCGGATATCATGATTTGCATTGAATTTTTAGCCCGTACCTCTCGTGTTATACGACTCCTGTCTGCAGCTTTGATAAATGAAGTCAAGATGCCAGTTGTTCCAAACTTCTCTCTAAACGAAATCTGCAAGAACATCCCACAGGGCACAATTGGCTCATCATGGAACACATGATATACTGCATTGATGTTTATTAAGACCAAACTAAGCTACAAAGAACAAGTTCTCTCAATTTCGACATAATAATTTGACTTTACTAGATCGAACTCTTTACTATCAGATCAATGCCTTCTAAGTCAACATATAAAAAATTGGGGATACTGTGACGAGGGTGGGAGCAAAAAACGGAAAATATGCAATTTAGTATGCAGTTACGAAAAGTCGCTAAGTTATGCAAGTCATGAACGTGTAAGATTTTGGCAGTGAAAAAGTAGCTCTACTAACCACTATGAAGATTTCTCAACAATTTTTTTCTAACATTCCTTTTTTTGCTAAGAGGTAAACCTATAGAAAGGGGGCAAGTGCACACCAATCTCTTCTCTATTGGTTGTAAAAAATTTTATAAAAATCAAAGCCTGCTCGTGAAATCTTTGGTCAATCGGCAGAGCAAAAAGCTGGAAAGAACGCTTGCCTGGTCCACCAAAACTTTGAAAGAAGAGATAGCTTTAACTAAAACACCACTATCAAAATTTCTTCATTAGCAGCGATTTGTTTGAAGTAGTTTTTAGTCCCGCAATGCAGTTAAGTGCAGCATGTATTGGCAATAAAACTTCGCTTGATTGCTACTTAAAACTAGAATGACCCTTTTTTGTGGCATGTCAAAGCATAGTGACTGACGGAAAAAGTATAGTTGTAAAAGACCCCAATTTTTCCCCTTTTCAAAATTTCCTGCTCAATTGCTTCCAAGTTGTTCATTTTTACATATATCTCTAATACAAACTGTTGGAACACCAATTTTTAGTGGAAAGATTCTTTGAAAGTTCTTTAGAAGCGGACACTAATGTGTCAACTTTCTCCTCTAGGAAACAAATACGGAAGATCGAAGACTTTTTAATAGTTATAACGCTAGAAAAATCAGAATTTTAATCAGCTTACTGTTTTGCTTCTCTTGCTTGAGACCACACAGTTAAACAAATGTTATGATTGGTATTAAATTTTTAGCCAGTGCTTGTGTTGTGCACCTCCGTTCTGCAGCTTCGATATATGAAACTTTTCTGAAAAAAATCTGCCGGAATATCCCACGGGGCACATCTGACCATCATGGAACAGGTTATCTATTGCATTGATGTTCTTGAAAACCAAACTTAGTTACAAAGAATAAGAAGTCTCCGAACAATAAGTTTTTTATCAATGTCAGCGTATTTGTTTGATCTTCTTAGATCGAACTCTTTGCTATAAGAATCAGTTGCATTCTGCGACAGGAACGAAACAAAGATCAAGAAAAAGGACAACGGACAGTTAAGTATAAAGTTACGAAAAAAGTTTTTATTAAGTGGTCTTTAACTTGTAAGATTTTTGACAGTGATGACCGTAGCTGTACAAAATGCCCTGTCAAGATGTCTCGGCATTTTTTTTTCGAATATACCCTTTTTGTTAAGAGGTAAACCTAGAGAAAGGGGATAAGTGCACACCAATCTCCCGTTGTGCAGTAGACTGGAAGCACTGAGGGTTTGTGTAAAAC
Source organism: Convolutriloba macropyga (assembly GCF_964194025.1). Lineage (NCBI taxonomy): Eukaryota > Metazoa > Xenacoelomorpha > Acoela > Convolutidae > Convolutriloba > Convolutriloba macropyga. Next base: position 73,054,358 of record NC_134474.1, on the reverse strand, counting down.
AAAGACAAACAATTATCCTACAATTTTGTTTTTTTAAAAAAAAAAAATTCACATAGCAGAAGGAAAGAAACAAAATTTATTTTAAAATAACCATATTGATTGTGGACTTTAAAGCAAAAAAGGCAATCCAGAAAAGGAAATGAAGACAAAATTTGGATATGAAGTTTATACTTATTTCAATTTATTTTGGCCCGCATTCTGTTTTTGCGTCCGGATATTTTATTTTGTGGACACTGGCTAATGGGTCTAGAGGGAGATCTTACTTCCAACACGAATACTCCGAGAAGATTTTTCCAATTATGTCTCAATTTCTATTACCTTTTAGCTTTTTTCTTTGAATTCGTTCACAGAAAAAGAAGAATTTGACGGTAAAATTGCAACACTAAATCTATAGTATCGTATATCGAGGCAGTAGATAAAGCGAAATTGGCAAGCCAGCAAAAGAAAACAAGACCAAAAGTTGCAGCTTATAATCATACACAGTTTAAGTTAATTGGTCTTCTATTCTGTTTTTGCGTCCAGAATACACTGTTTTGTGGCCGTTGAGGCTATTGAGAGTAGCGGTAACTTCGAAACGAATACAAAATCTCCGGTAAGATTTATCCAAAGCTTACCCACTTTCGTTAGTTTTTCTTACCATGAGTTGGTTCAAAAAAGAAATGCACGATAAAATTGGCAGAATAACTTGAGGCTTTTGCTGAAAAACACAAATAGAGAAAATAAAAATTCGGCGAAAACGATCGATTCATTGAATTATCAATCTGGAGATTGCAGTTTGAACTATGCAGACTTGCATCAATGGTTTTACATATGAAAGAATGTCTCATGTTGATTGTTGAAATTCTACCAACGAAACATACAAGGTATTGCATCAAAATTGATATAGCGTTTTGGCCTTGCAAAAACTGTAAAGTAAATGTAATGACTCAAGTTAGACACAATTTTTTTAAAAAACCTCTCAGAAGTGAAACTACTGATAAAGAAAGAAGTGGATCTTTTGAATGTGGAAATACTCGACAAATTTGAAGAATCAAACTCAGTTTCCGGTTTTCAAGCATAAAACAACAGAACAGAAATGCAATCTTTACCCCAATAGAAACTCCAGATGAAGAAAATAAGCCTGTAGTTTTAAGAAATTCAAGAAAATAAAGTTGGAAGTAGCCTAAGAGACCGAGCAACTCACGACAAAGTTGTTGTTGAAAGGGTGGCAAAAATATAGGCGGACCTTCTGTAAAAATTTTAGATTCGAAAAATTCGAATCATCTGATCATGCTAATTGTTAACCTAACGCTTAAAAATGAGAATTTTTTTTATCAAACTAGAGTGGAGCGGGAGAAAGAAAAACAACTGCGGGAATATCACTTCAAGTTTGCTGAGGCTCTTAAAACCAATCACTTTGATGTTAAAATATGGTCTTAACTCTTATTTCAAAGGGTATATACAGACAAAATAAGATCTGTATAAGTCGAAATATACGCATACTATCTCTCTCTCTCTCTCTCTCTCTCTCTCTCTCTCTCTCTCTCTCTGTCTTTCTCTCTCAATTGCCGACCCGACCACTACTGAACAAAGAACGAATTAATTTTTTTTGCTTGATTTTTTAATTGTCTTTTCCAGAAGTCTATTAATAACAACTTTCATCGACTCTTTAAAATTAGTTTATTCCATTAGCGGTTTGTTGAACGATGATTGTGTTTTTGAAAGTTTTCATTCTCTACATCAATTGGTTAAATCAGTTAAATCAAGAATGTGGATGAGCGGGGTCGGAACATTATGTGCGTACGCCTCCTTGTTGTGTTAAGATACCCAATTTTTCTCTGTTTTTACAATATACAAATGGTTTCAGAACGAACTCTGTAAAGATTGTCCAGGTTTAATTGCTTTTTCATTTTTTCAAAATTTACTTTTGTATGGCTGGGTTTAGATTGTACAAAAATTGATGTTTCGCAAAATATTAGTATATAAATTTTCTTGCTGTTCAAATTATAGTTGGACCAAAAATATAATTTTGCACCAATCTTTCTATTTTTGAGCAACGTTAGAAGTTGAAAATCGGAGAGTATCTTGCCATTCCGAAGAATTTTCAAATCGATTTTTAAACGAGCTTATTTCAGTTACTCAGCGATCTTAAAATCTTGCAAACTTTTGTTATAATTCAGTGAGAATTCTCTGGACTATTTCCTGAAGTTGATTTCGTTACTTCCTACTAGCTGAAATGTTTATCTGTTTGGAAGGCACATCAATATTTAACATTTAATTGTTGCACAAACCTTTTGGTTGAAAAAACACTGGATGAGAGGGGTCAGAATATTATGTGCGAGTGTACATTATGGAGCCTTGTGTAATTTTTCGCATACCATGTTTGGTTTTTCAAATTTTTTTTCAGAAACGTCCGCAATCGTAATTAAGTGCTTATGAGAAGAAATTGCGTTTTAAAACTTTTCGTTGAAAATTTGAAGAATGTTATACTGATGATAGCCGAACGTTATGTTCGTAATGATATAATGAAAGTTTTAATATTTAAATCGATTTTTCAGATGGGCCGTAATGCATATAAGTTTCTGTTGTGAACTAATAATTTGAATTATTGTTTTGTTTTGTTTTCTTAAGATAATAAACATATTTTGATGCAATTCATTTTGGACAATTTCTGACTATATATGTTATTCAATACTTTTGTCGTGTGTTAATGATAAAACGGTTTCAATTGAGCTGTTCTCTTCAGAAATTATTGTGCATAAATAATCGTATAGTTTTTTCATCGCTTTTCTAGACAATTTACCAGAAGAATAATAGCCAAATTACTTTTTGAAGAGGTAATTTTGGTACAACGACTGTTAAATGTAGGCAGTTGCGACGTTTCTACGACACAGTAAGCACATTTCAACTCAAATACACTATAATGTACACACAGGTTAAAGTCCCGAAACATTATGGCCTCTGATCAAGTGCTCAAAACCACTTCTGACCAGACCATCACGTGACAGTAGGCCAGAGTATAGTGCGACTGAAGTAGCCTCTGATCAGGCTACTCTGATCAGAAGTAGCCCAAATTCACTTGCCTTAAACTCAAGGTAGCTTCTTTAGTTTATTATAATTAATTTAGTAATTAATAATTACTTTGCTAAGTGTAATTTATGGAAGTTGTCTTAGTCAGTCATTTTGGATGACCAGTCCTCGGAATTCTGTTCAGACCCCTGTTGCCTTTTATTTTCCCAGTTACCGCCAAAGTTTGAATAACTTTAAATGGGTGTAACGCATGCAAAAGAAGATTTAAACAAAGCTAATACCAATTCCGATGAGCTGACGAGTTGTGACATGACGTACAACCGACCAGAAGCTTCCCAAAGTCTTGACATTCCCAACACCTCATCATCTACGTCATCCTCACAACTCGATGACTTCGAGAACAATTGTTGCAAGTGCAGTCGTAAATTGAATCTTGAATCTGACGTCAGAATTCTACCCTGCCGGAAACATCGTATTTGCGGTCCCAAATCAAAAAAAATTGCTCGATTGTGTTGTTCAGCAGACGGTCACTAGTATGCCCGGTACCGGGATGTGGCATAGCTTTAAACATTTGAGACCCTCAGAACTTGGCTATTGACAAAAAATTTGCGCAAAGAAAAGAATCAGTGAAACCAGGAAAACCAGCTCAACCAGTCAAACCAAGTAAGTCAATCAAGTCAAGCAAAGTTTTCTATAGTATAAATTTTGATCTGAACATTGTTATATGTAACAAGAGGGTGGAAATATTCAAATTTTTACAATCAAAGTCAAAGTTAGGTATAAGAAAAACCTCCTTCACAAGATTTTGACTACAGTATCCCATTTTGAGTTTCAACAAAACGGTTCGTGAGGTTCTGTGCGTACGCCCTACTGACCTTGCTCCTTCCCTCTACTCCTTCAATTTTCAATTTTAAAAGCAAAAAAATCGACATGTTTGTTTCTAGTTATACGAATAAGTTTCTAGTTATAGTTTGGGTGCTCAACCGCTCGGAGGGGAGATGGTTGATCCAGTACTGTTGCAATCATTGTCGACAGATTTGATCAAGGGCTGTGCCTCAATGATTTTGACACTCTCTTTTTGGCCAGATTTAACCAATTCAGAATAAGAAGAGTCCAGATTGGTCCTTTAATGATGAGTCGCCAAAACGATTGCAACAAACGGGAGACTTATCAATGTGCAGTTCCAGTATTTTCATTCTTACCTGACCAAAGTGGGGAGAATAAAAACATACATTTTACATGTGAAAAATAAAAAATGCCGATTCATAAACTGTTGATCTGTTGTATTGACAACCACCGTTTTGTTAACCAAGTTAATTGTTTTTAATAAAAAATATTGGGTTATACGAATACGATGAAAGCCCTTGCGTATGCTCGCTTGTCCAATCTAATCGTCGCTATCGTTGCTATGATTGGTTTAAAAACAGAAAAAATCTTAACAGAATGTCAAAATTACTGAACTAATTCTTTATCATTGTAGAGAATGTCGCTACATTTTATATTTTAAAAAAATCGAACAAAAACTTGCACAATCTTCTGGGAAAACCTTCTCAAAGACGCATATTTGAAGTTGCTAGGAGTAAAATGCTGTCATAATATTTGAACATTTGACTACATAGCTATTAATTGCAACAACTTTGACCAAATAAAACTTTAATTCTAAAGATTTAGTTTTAGATTTAACTGTTAACTTCTATTGTAGTTTTACGACAAATTTTGGATAATGAGAAGACTCAACGCCTCCCTATGAAGAATTATAAAAGAACCTATCCCATGGTTTCAGTTTAGAGCTCATGGTTTTAAGACTGTAATTTTTTCGAGAACATTTTTAATTTTTGCTCTTTCGTTCTTTTTATGTTGACTAGTTACATATTCCCATTAAACACTAGTCTCATAAGTTTTTCAGGAGAATTTTTTCTTGATGCCAGCTAATTTTTATTTGATGTTTTAAGTGGTACTATTTAGTTTTATTTGTGGCATCATCTGTTGCCATTCTGAGCTTTCTTTTTCAAATGATGAAAAATTGTAGATATTGATTTTTGTTCGTAATTACCAGTTTTTTGTTAATTTCTTTTGTTTTTTTCTCTTGTCTTGTGATCCAATCACTGGCAGGTGCTATTGTTTTCAAAAGTGTCATTACTCAATCCATTGTCTCACTGATGACTGCTCCAAACGACTCCGTTGGATTTCCGTAAGAATAAATCTCGTTTTTGTAGTTGAAAACTGATGATTACTATAATTTTTCCTATTTATTTCTTGTTGTTTTTGACTCAGTACAAAGTCGCATTGAGGACAGTTTAGCTCTGCTTTGAGGTGAAATGCAAGCTGACGTTTTTAATTTAGGTTTTAACTGATGCTCTTTTGACATTGATAGTGATTTATTAAGAAAAGAAAATTGATATGGAGTTAGACGGTAAATGATGTTATGTTGTTTTTGCTGCTTTTTAATTTTTTAATGGCTGGTATCCTAAGCACTCCCCAGCGGCAATATTTAATTCATTTATTGGTTTGCATTTAAGACAACTTTCTTTTCCAGCTATTTTCGAAGAGTACGTGTATTTTTGAAAGCTTTCTTTCTCTTCCTCATTTGGTAAACAGTTAAGTCGAAAATATGAGCGTGGGCATAACATTATGGGCGAACGCACATTAACGAGCCTCTTTGTTCTATAAAATAATCAAATATCCTTGCTTCAGAGATTTCTCCGGTGAAGAAGCCAAACCAAGCCAAAAATCTCGATGAAATTGACAACCAAGCAGAATTGAAGTTTTCTTCGCGTCCCGAGAGCACAGGTAAGAGTTCGGCGATAGAACTGTGATCGCGTTTTTTTTCGGTTCTAGTTAGGTGGGGATAGAACCGCTGATTGTGATATGCGTGGGGGTAGGTTGCTTCCTTAAATCATTGTTCTGGAAGCGTCTACTATGGTGACCCTCAGTTAAGTCTAAAAAAGAGATATCTTTCTCATCGTAACCACGAAATAATGGCCCCCACAAGGTATATTCACGGTAAATGGTGCGGTGGTCATTGGCACACCCAAAAAGACCTAATCGGGTTGGGTTCCCTTTAGCTGTATTATCTTGTAAGTTTGTCAGATCCTGACTTAAAAGACTTTCCAGTTGCTCTTCAAGAATGTAAATTCTTTTCATGCTCATATACTACACTATTATTTCGCTAGAAAGGCGGAAAAACGGAGCTGATCTTCTTTCTACAACCCCCCCCCCCCCCCAGGTCAAGGTGTCATTGTTAATAATTGCTAAAATAGTGTAGCAATTATGGTGAGTGTGGTAAACTTGTAATAACTGCAGTTTATCAGAGCAAAGTGCGGTTTTACAGTTCTCAATTGAATTAACTCTTAATACGTGTAATTTTGATAGAAATAAGTATGAAAATGTCGATACTTATGTCGGGGCTATAATGAGAAATATCGGAAATGTCAACTAGTATAATGAGTATAAGGTTGTTCACTATATTTCAGAGCCCAAATCAACATTGACAACAGTCACATGCGGCTATTATCGCGATGACGTCATAAGAAATGGTCTGAAGAAAATCCTGGTGATCGGAAAAACAGGTGCTGGAAAAAGCACCCTGTGCAACGTCATAGCTGGTGAAAAACACAACGCCGGTGTGTTTCAAGTTTCGCCTTTAGCCCAAATGCAAACTACAAAAACCCAATTTGCGGATGTTTTCTTCCATGGTAAGAGAGAAAATGGCTTGGTAAGTTTAATAGACACGGTCGGTTTTGATGGCCAAAGTGAAAATGAGCAAGAAGCGAAAGTTATATACGAATTGGTTGCGAGTTTGCAGACAAAATGCGATAACGTCCATTTGTTTCTGGTTGTTGTGAATGGTCAAAACTGCCGAGCTGAAGGCTCGTTGGTAGCAATGCTAAGATTATTTGAAGAGTTTTTTGGCGAGAAATTTTGGAAGAGCGTTGTGATTGTTTTCACAAGAATCAGAATGGACAAACGAAGTCGAGAGCTGAGGAAAGAACAGACGGGGCGCGAAGACAACGAATTAGCCGCATTATTTGTGGGCGAGTTGAAGAAACGATGTTTGAAGCTGAAAGTTCTTCCCAGAATTCTGATTTTGGACGCCAATCGAGATCAAACGAATGATGAAGAAAATCAAGTTTTCGAGGACTCTATGAACAAATTGTATAGCTATTTGAAGGACTCGTCCCCGATTCCGACTAACAACTTTGGTCCTTTCGATGATCGTCCAGTGCTTAATAAGAGTCTTAAATCACAGGAACAGACGTCTAAACAGCAGCAAGAGGCTTTGTAAGTTCCACTTCGACTTTATAAATAATATTAACAAGCAGGCCCGCAAAAGCATCACAAGAAAATCATTTAAAAGAATAGGTTTAAAATTAAGATTTTTTTGGTACCACCTCGGGCATAGGTATTATGTTGCGTTACCGATGTGTTCGATTTAGTATATTACCCCAAGTACCACCAATTTTTTGATCAAAGATTTAATTGGCGTAACTCATGTAATACATAAAGATGCATGTTTAAGGTGCGGGAAAACATGCGAAGGTGAGGAGCTATAACACGAGAAAGCCAAAAAAGAGAAAAAGGATACAACAGAAAAAATCAAGAGAAAAGGAAGGCAAGAAAAAACAGGAAAGATAAGAAATAACGAGAGTGAAAGAGAGAAAAGAAAGAAACAAAAGAAAACAAGACCGAGAGAAAATAAAGACAAAAAACGAAATGGAGAAGAAAGTGAAAAAAAAGTGAGAAAAGAAAGGGAGGAAAAAAGTGAAAAATTAAAGTGAGAAAAGAAAGCGAGAAAAGAAAGTGAGAAAAAGTGAGAATACAAAGTGAGAAAAGAAAGAGAGAACAGAAGGTGAGAAAAGAAAGTGAGGAAAAAAGCGAGAAAAGAAAGTGGGAAAATAAATTGAGGAAAAATTTGAAAAATTAAAGTAAGAAATTAAATTAGAAGAGAAGGTGAAAAGAAATAGAAAAGAAAGTGCAAAAAAAGCTGGAGAAGAACCTGAAAAAATGAGAAAGAAAGAGAGAAAATTTAAAAAGGAAAGTGAGAAGAAAGCGAGGAAGGAAAACGAGAAAAGAAAGCAAAAAAGAGCGAAAAGAAATTGCGAAAAGGAAGTGAGAGAAGAAAATGAGAAAAAAGTGAGAAAATAAAGGGAGGAAAAAGTGAAAAAAGAAAGTAAGAAATTCAAAAAAATGAGGTAAAAAATGAGAAAAAAAACAAGAAAGGAAAGTGAGAAACAAGAATGAGGATAAAAAGTGAGAATAGAAACTGAGAAAAGAAAGTGAGGAAAAATTTGCAAAAGAAAGTGAAAAAAATCAGAAAAGAAAGTGAGAAAGGAAAGTGAGACAAAAGTTGAAAAAACGAGCAAAGAAAGTGAGAAATTAAAATAAAAAAAATGAGAAAAAAAATGAGAAAAGAAGTCGAAGAAAGGAAACTGATGAAAAGAAAGTGAGAAAAGAAAGTTAGAAAAGAAAGTGAGAAAAGGAAGTGAGAAAAGAACGTGAGAAAAAAAGTGAGAATATAAAGTGAAAAAGAAAGTGAGAAAAAATTGAGAAAGTGATAAATAATGGGAGAAAAATAAGCAAGAAAAGAAATTGACGAAAAGAAAGTGAGAAGAGGAAGTGAGACAAGAAAGTGAGAAAAAAATGGGGAAAAATTTGGGAAAAAAACTTAGAGAAGAAATTGAAAAAAGAAAAAAAGAAATTGAAATAGGAAAGTGAAAAAATAAAGCGGTGAAAAAGAGAAAAGATAGTGAAAAGAAAGCGAGAAAATAAAGGTGAGAAAGCAAAGTGAGAAAAGGGAGTGAGAAAACAAAGTGTGAAAAGCAGGTGAGAAAAGAGAAATGAAAAAAGCGACAAAAGAAAAAAATTAGGAAAAAGTGAGAAAAGAAAGCGAGAAAAGAAGTGGGAAAATATATTGAGAAAAGAAAACAGAAGAGAAAGAGAAAAGAAAGTGAGAAAAGAAAGAAAATGAGAAAAAAATGAAAAAAGAACGTGAGAAAGAAAATGAGAGAAGAAAGTGAGAAGGAACGCTAGAAGAGACCGAGAGGAAAATGAGAAGGAAAGCAAAAAAGGAGAGACAAGAAATTGCGAAAAGAAGCAGAGAAGAAAGTGAGAAATAAAAGCGAGGAAATAAACTGAGAAAAGAATTGAGAAAATAGAGTGAGATAAGAGAGTGAGAAACGAAAGTGAGGATAAATAGTGAGAATAGAAAGTTAGAAAAAAGTGAGAAAACATGAGAAACGAAAGTGAAAAAAGAAAATCAGAGAAGAAAGTGAGAAAGAAAAGTGAGAAAGAAGTTGAAAGTGAGAAAGCGAGAAAGCAGTGAGAAAGCAAAGGAGAAAGCGAGGGAGAAAGTGAGGAAATAAAAATGAGAAAGTGAGAAAAAAATGAGAAAAGAGAGTGAGAAAATAAAAAAGGAAAGTGAGAAAAGGAAGTGAGAGAAGAGAGAAAAGAAAGTGGAAAGAAAGTAAGAAAATAAAGAAAGTTAGAAAATTAAAGTGAGAAGAAATTGAGAGAAGAAATTGAATAAAGAAAGTGAGAGAAGAAACCGAGAGAAGAAAGTGAAAAGAAGAAAAGGTCAGAAAATTAATTGAGAAGAAAGTTGAGAGAAGAAATTGAGGAAAAAAAGTTGGACAAGAATGTGAGAAAAAAAAGCGAGAAAGCAGAAATAACACATTGCAAAAAGAAACTAAGATAAGAAGTTGAGAAAAGAAAGTAAGAAAAGGAGGAAAAAAGTGAGAAAACAAAGTGACAAAGAAAGAGTAAAAAAGTGAGAATATAAAGTGAGATAGGAAAGTGAGAAAAAAAGTGTGAAAAGAAACTGAGAAAAGAAAGTGAGAAAAGAAAGAGGAAAGAAAATGAGAGAAGAATAAATTGAGAAGAAAGTGAGAGAAGAAATTGAGGAAAAAAGTGAGAAAAGATTGTGAGAAAAAAATGTTAGAAGAAAATGAGGAAAGAAAGTAAGAAAAAAGCGAGAAAGCAGAAATAACACATTGCGAAAACAAAGTGAGAAAAAAATTGAGAAGAAATTGAAAAAAAGAAAGCGCGGTAGGAAAGTGAAAAAAGAAAGCGAGAAAAGAAATTGATGAGAAAGCAAAAAAAGTGCAAAAACAAAGTGAAAAAAAAGAGCGAGAAAAGAAAGTGAGAAAAAAGTGAGAAAAAAGTGTGAAAAGAAGGAAGAAAGAAGAGATAAGAAATTGCTAAAAAATAGTGATAGAAAAAAATTAGAAAAGAAAGTGAGAAAAGAAAAGGAGAAAAATGAGAAAACCAAGTGAAAAAAAGTGAAAAACAAAGTGAGGAAGAAAAGAAGAAAAGTGAGAAAATAATGTTAGGAAGGAAATTGAGAACAAAATTCAAAAAGTGAGAGAAGAAAGTGCGAAAAGAAAAGGAGAAAAATATGCAAAAAAGACATAGAATAAAATATGAAAAGAACGTAAAAGCAAATTGAGAAAAGAAAGTGAGAAAAGAATATTAGACAAGAAACTGAGCAAAAAAGTGGGAAAAAAGTGCAATAAGAAAGTGAGAAAACAACGCGTGAAACAAAGTCAGCAAAGAAAGTGAACAGAAAGTTAGAAAAAAAGTGAGGAAATAAAGAGAGAAAACACCGTGAGAAAAGAGTGAAAAAAGAAAGTGAGAAAAGTGAGTAGTGAGAGAAATGAAAATAAAGCCAGAAAGAAAGGGAGAAAAGAAAGTGAGAATAAAGAAAAGAAATTGCGAAAAAAATGAGAAAATGAAGTAAAACAAAAGTATGAGAAAAGAAAGTGAGGAAAAGAAAGAGAGAAAAGGAAGTGAGAAAAGAAATTGAAAAAAGAAACTGAGAAAAAAATTAGAAAAGAAAGTGAGACAAAACAGGAAAAAAGTGAAAAAAGAAAGAAAGTGAGAAAAGAAAGTTCGAAGGAACCAAGAAAGTAAAGTGAGGAAAAAAGTGAGAAAGGAGTGATTAGAAATTGCAAAAGAAAGTGATCGAAGAAAGTGAGAAAAAAAAGTCGGAGAAAAGTGAGAAAAAGGTGAAAAAAGAAAGTGAAAAAAAAAGAGAAATAAAGTGAAGCAAAGTGAGACAAAAATTTGAGAAAGGAAATTGAGAACAAAAATCAAAAAGTGTGAAAAGAAACTGAGAAATAAAGTGAGAAAAGAAAGAGGAAAGAAAATGAGAGAAGAATAAATTGAGAAGAAAGTGAGAGAAGAAATTGAGGAAAAAAGTGAGAAAAGATTTTGAGAAAAAAATGTTAGAAGAAAATGAGGAAAGAAAGTAAGAAAAAAGCGAGAAAGCAGAAATAACACATTGCGAAAACAAAGTGAGAAAAAAATTGAGAAGAAATTGAAAAAAGAAAGCGCGATAGGAAAGTGAAAAAAGAAAGCGAGAAAAGAAATTGATGAGAAAGCAAAAAAAGTGCAAAAACAAAGTGAAAAAAAAAGAGCGAGAAAAGAAAGTGAGAAAAAAGTGAGAAAAAAGTGTGAAAAGAAGGAAGAAAGAAGAGATAAGAAATTGCTAAAAAATAGTGATAGAAAAAAATTAGAAAAGAAAGTGCGAAAAGAAAAGGAGAAAAATATGCAAAAAAGACATAGAATAAAATATGAAAAGAACGTAAAAGCAAATTGAGAAAAGAAAGTGAGAAAAGGATATAAGACAAGAAACTGATCAAAAAAGTGGGAAAAAAAGTGCAATAAGAAAGTGAGAAAACAACGCGAGAAACAAAGTCAGCAAAGAAAGTGAACAGAAAGTGAGAAAAATAGTGAGGAAACAAAGAGAGAAAACACCGTGAGAAAAGAGTGAAAAAAGAAAGTGAGAAAAGTGAGTAGTGAGAGAAATGAAAATAAAGCCAGAAAGAAAGGGAGAAAAGAAAGTGAGAATAAAGAAAAGAAATTGCGAAAAAAATGAGAAAATAAAGTAAAACAAAAGTATGAGAAAAGAAAGTGAGGAAAAGAAAGGGAGAAAAGGAAGTGAGAAAAAAATGAGAAAAAAAAGAAAGAAAAAGTGAGAAAAGAAATTGAGAGAAAAAAAGAAAAAAAGAAGATTGGAAAACGAGAAAAGAAAGCCAGAAAACAAAGAGAAAAGAAAGCGAGAAAAGAAAGTGAGAAAAGAAACTGAGAAAAGAAAGTGAGAAAAGAAATTGAAAAAAGAAATAGAGAAAAAAAATGAGAAAAGAAAGTGAGACAAAACAGGAAAAAAGTGAAAAAAGAAAGAAAGTGAGAAAAAAAGTTCGAAGGAACCAAGAAAGTAAAGTGAGGAAAAAAGTGAGAAAGGAGTGATTAGAAATTGCAAAAGAAAGTGATCGAAGAAAGTGAGAAAAAAAGTTGGAGAAAAGTGAGAAAAAGGTGAAAAAAGAAAGTGAAAAAAAAGAGAAATAAAGTGAAGCAAAGTGAGACAAAAATTTGAGAAAGGAAATTGAGAACAAAAATCAAAAAGTGTGAAAAGAAACTGAGAAAAGAAAGTGAGAAAAGAAAGAGGAAAGAAAATGAGAGAAGAATAAATTGAGAAGAAAGTGAGAGAAGAAATTGAGGTAAAAAGTGAGAAAAGATTGTGAGAAAAAAATGTTAGAAGAAAATGAGGAAAGAAAGTAAGAAAAAAGCGAGAAAGCAGAAATAACACATTGCGAAAACAAAATGAGAAAAAAATTGAGAAGAAATTGAAAAAAGAAAGCGCGATAGGAAAGTGAAAAAAGAAAGCGAGAAAAGAAATTGATGAGAAAGCAAAAAAAGTGCAAAAAGCAAAAACAAACAGAAAAAAAAAGAGCGAGAAAAAAAAGTGCAAAAAAGTGAGAAAAAAGTGTGAAAAGAAGGAAGAAAGAAGAGATAAGAAATTGCTAAAAAATAGTGATAGAAAAAAATTAGAAAAGAAAGTGAGAAAAGAATAGGAGAAAAATGAGAAAACCAAGTGAAAAAAAGTGAAAAACAAAGTGAGGAAGAAAAGAAGAAAAGTGAGAAAATAATGTTAGGAAGGAAATTGAGAACAAAATTCAAAAAGTGAGAGAAGAAAGTGCGAAAAGAAAAGGAGAAAAATATGCAAAAAAGACATAGAATAAAATATGAAAAGAACGTAAAAGCAAATTGAGAAAAGAAAGTGAGAAAAGAATATTAGACAAGAAACTGAGCAAAAAAGTGGGAAAAAAAGTGCAATAAGAAAGAGAAAACAACGCGGGAAACAAAGTCAGCAAAGAAAGTGAACAGAAAGTGAGAAAAATAGTGAGGAAACAAAGAGAGAAAACACCGTGAGAAAAGAGTGAAAAAAGAAAGCGAGAAAAGAAATTGATGAGAAAGCAAAAAAAGTGCAAAAACAAAGTGAAAAAAAAAGAGCGAGAAAAGAAAGTGAGAAAAAAGTGAGAAAAAAGTGTGAAAAGAAGGAAGAAAGAAGAGATAAGAAATTGCTAAAAAATAGTGATAGAAAAAAATTAGAAAAGAAAGTGCGAAAAGAAAAGGAGAAAAATATGCAAAAAAGACATAGAATAAAATATGAAAAGAACGTAAAAGCAAATTGAGAAAAGAAAGTGAGAAAAGGATATAAGACAAGAAACTGATCAAAAAAGTGGGAAAAAAAGTGCAATAAGAAAGTGAGAAAACAACGCGAGAAACAAAGTCAGCAAAGAAAGTGAACAGAAAGTTAGAAAAATAGTGAGGAAACAAAGAGAGAAAACACCGTGAGAAAAGAGTGAAAAAAGAAAGTGAGAAAAGTGAGTAGTGAGAGAAATGAAAATAAAGCCAGAAAGAAAGGGAGAAAAGAAAGTGAGAATAAAGAAAAAAAATTGCGAAAAAAATGAGAAAATAAAGTAAAACAAAAGTATGAGAAAAGAAAGTGAGGAAAAGAAAGGGAGAAAAGGAAGTGAGAAAAAAATGAGAAAAAAAAGAAAGAAAAAGTGAGAAAAGAAATTGAGAGAAAAAAAGAAAAAAAGAAGATTGGAAAACGAGAAAAGAAAGCCAGAAAACAAAGAGAAAAGAAAGCGAGAAAAGAAAGTGAGAAAAGAAATTGAGAAAAGAAAGTGAGAAAAGAAATTGAAAAAAGAAATAGAGAAAAAAAATGAGAAAAGAAAGTGAGACAAAACAGGAAAAAAGTGAAAAAAGAAAGAAAGTGAGAAAAGAAAGTTCGAAGGAACCAAGAAAGTAAAGTGAGGAAAAAAGTGAGAAAGGAGTGATTAGAAATTGCAAAAGAAAGTGATCGAAGAAAATGAGAAAAAAAGTTGGAGAAAAGTGAGAAAAAGGTGAAAAAAGAAAGTGAAAAAAAAAGAGAAATAAAGTGAAGCAAAGTGAGACAAAAATTTGAGAAAGGAAATTGAGAACAAAAATCAAAAAGTGTGAAAAGAAACTGAGAAAAGAAAGTGAGAAAAGAAAGAGGAAAGAAAATGAGAGAAGAATAAATTGAGAAGAAAGTGAGAGAAGAAATTGAGGTAAAAAGTGAGAAAAGATTGTGAGAAAAAAATGTTAGAAGAAAATGAGGAAAGAAATTAAGAAAAAAGCGAGAAAGCAGAAATAACACATTGCGAAAACAAAATGAGAAAAAAATTGAGAAGAAATTGAAAAAAGAAAGCGCGATAGGAAAGTGAAAAAAGAAAGCGAGAAAAGAAATTGATGAGAAAGCAAAAAAAGTGCAAAAAGCAAAAACAAACAGAAAAAAAAAGAGCGAGAAAAAAAAGTGCAAAAAAGTGAGAAAAAAGTGTGAAAAGAAGGAAGAAAGAAGAGATAAGAAATTGCTAAAAAATAGTGATAGAAAAAAATTAGAAAAGAAAGTGAGAAAAGAAAAGGAGAAAAATGAGAAAACCAAGTGAAAAAAAGTGAAAAACAAAGTGAGGAAGAAAAGAAGAAAAGTGAGAAAATAATGTTAGGAAGGAAATTGAGAACAAAATTCAAAAAGTGAGAGAAGAAAGTGCGAAAAGAAAAGGAGAAAAATATGCAAAAAAGACATAGAATAAAATATGAAAAGAACGTAAAAGCAAATTGAGAAAAGAAAGTGAGAAAAGAATATTAGACAAGAAACTGAGCAAAAAAGTGGGAAAAAAAGTGCAATAAGAAAGAGAAAACAACGCGAGAAACAAAGTCAGCAAAGAAAGTGAACAGAAAGTGAGAAAAATAGTGAGGAAACAAAGAGAGAAAACACCGTGAGAAAAGAGTGAAAAAAGAAAGTGAGAAAAGTGAGTAGTGAGAGAAATGAAAATAAAGTCAGAAAGAAAGGGAGAAAAGAAAGTGAGAATAAAGAAAAGAAATTGCGAAAAAAATGAGAAAATAAAGTAAAACGAAAGTATGAGGAAAGAAAGTGAGGAAAAGAAAGGGAGAAAAGGAAGTGAGAAAAAATTGAGAAAAAAACGAAAGAAAAAGTGAGAAAAGAAATTGAGAGAAAAAAAGAAAAAAAGAAGATTGGAAAACGAGAAAAGAAAGCCAGAAAACAAAGAGAAAAGAAAGCGAGAAAAGAAAGTGAGAAAAGAAACTGAGAAAAGAAAGTGAGAAAAGAAATTGAAAAAAGAAATTGAGAAAAAAAATGAGAAAAGAAAGTGAGACAAAACAGGAAAAAAGTGAAAAAAGAAAGAAAAAGTGAGAAAAGAAATTGAGAAAAAAAAGAAAAAAAGAAGATTGGAAAACGAGAAAGGAAAGCCAGAAAACAAAGAGAAAAGAAAGCGAGAAAAGAAACTGAGAAAAGAAACTGAGAAAAGAAAGTGAGAAAAGAAATTGAGAAAAAAAATGAGAAAAGAAAGTGAGACAAAACAGGAAAAAAATGAAAAAAGAAAGAAAGTGAGAAAAGAAAGTTCGAAGGAACCAAGAAAGTAAAGTGAGGAAAAAAGTGAGAAAGGAGTGATTAGAAATTGCAAAAGAAAGTGATCGAAGAAAGTGAGAAAAAAAAGTTGGAGAAAAGTGAGAAAAAGGTGAAAAAAGAAAGTGAAAAAAAACGAGAAATAAAGTGAAGCAAAGTGAGACGAAAATTTGAGAAAGGAAATTGAGAACAAAAATCAAAAAGTGAGAAAAGAAAGTGAGAAAAGAAAGGAAAAAAATAAGCGAGAAAAAGTGAGAAAAAGAGAAAAAGAGTGGAGAAAATAAATTGAGAAAAGAAGAAAAGAAAGTGAGAAGAGAAAATGAGCAAAAAAGTAAAAAAAAAAGCGAGAAAAAAAGTGAGCAAACCAAGCGAGAAAATAAAGTGAGAAAAGAAAAAGAGAAAAGAAAGTGAGAAAAGAAATTGAGAAAAAAAAAGAAAAAAAGAAGATTGGAAAACGAGAAAGGAAAGCCAGAAAACAAAGAGAAAAGAAAGCGAGAAAAGAAACTGAGAAAAGAAACTGAGAAAAGAAAGTGAGAAAAGAAATTGAGAAAAAAATGAGATAAGAAAGTGAGACAAAACAGGAAAAAAGTGAAAAAAGAAAGAAAGTGAGAAAAGAAAGTTCGAAGGAACCAAGAAAGTAAAGTGAGGAAAAAAGTGAGAAAGGAGTGATTAGAAATTGCAAAAGAAAGTGATCGAAGAAAGTGAGAAAAAAAAGTTGGAGAAAAGTGAGAAAAAGGTGAAAAAAGAAAGTGAAAAAAAAGAGAAATAAAGTGAAGCAAAGTGAGACGAAAATTTGAGAAAGGAAATTGAGAACAAAAATCAAAAAGTGAGAAAAGAAAGTGAGAGAAGAAAGGAAGAAAAATAAGCGAGAAAAAGTGAGAAAATGAGAAAAAGAGTGGAGAAAATAAATTGAGAAAAGAAGAAAAGAAAGTGAGAAGAGAAAATGAGCAAAAAAGTAAAAAAAAAAAGCTAGAAAAAAAGTGAGCAAACAAAGCGAGAAAATAAAGTGAGAAAAGAAAAGGAGAAAAATGAGAAAACCAAGTGAAAAAAAGTGAAAAACAAAGTGAGGAAGAAAAGAAGAAAAGTGAGAAAATAATGTTAGGAAGGAAATTGAGAACAAAATTCAAAAAGTGAGAGAAGAAAGTGCGAAAAGAAAAGGAGAAAAATATGCAAAAAAGACATAGAATAAAATATGAAAAGAACGTAAAAGCAAATTGAGAAAAGAAAGTGAGAAAAGAATATTAGACAAGAAACTGAGCAAAAAAGTGGGAAAAAAAGTGCAATAAGAAAGAGAAAACAACGCGAGAAACAAAGTCAGCAAAGAAAGTGAACAGAAAGTGAGAAAAATAGTGAGGAAACAAAGAGAGAAAACACCGTGAGAAAAGAGTGAAAAAAGAAAGTGAGAAAAGTGAGTAGTGAGAGAAATGAAAATAAAGTCAGAAAGAAAGGGAGAAAAGAAAGTGAGAATAAAGAAAAGAAATTGCGAAAAAAATGAGAAAATAAAGTAAAACGAAAGTATGAGGAAAGAAAGTGAGGAAAAGAAAGGGAGAAAAGGAAGTGAGAAAAAATTGAGAAAAAAACGAAAGAAAAAGTGAGAAAAGAAATTGAGAGAAAAAAAGAAAAAAAGAAGATTGGAATACGAGAAAAGAAAGCCAGAAAACAAAGAGAAAAGAAAGCGAGAAAAGAAAGTGAGAAAAGAAACTGAGAAAAGAAAGTGAGAAAAGAAATTGAAAAAAGAAATTGAGAAAAAAAATGAGAAAAGAAAGTGAGACAAAACAGGAAAAAAGTGAAAAAAGAAAGAAAAAGTGAGAAAAGAAAATGAGAAAAAAAAGAAAAAAAGAAGATTGGAAAACGAGAAAGGAAAGCCAGAAAACAAAGAGAAAAGAAAGCGAGAAAAGAAACTGAGAAAAGAAACTGAGAAAAGAAAGTGAGAAAAGAAATTGAGAAAAAAAAATGAGAAAAGAAAGTGAGACAAAACAGGAAAAAAGTGAAAAAAGAAAGAAAGTGAGAAAAGAAAGTTCGAAGGAACCAAGAAAGTAAAGTGAGGAAAAAAGTGAGAAAGGAGTGATTAGAAATTGCAAAAGAAAGTGATCGAAGAAAGTGAGAAAAAAAAGTTGGAGAAAAGTGAGAAAAAGGTGAAAAAAGAAAGTGAAAAAAACGAGAAATAAAGTGAAGCAAAGTGAGACGAAAATTTGAGAAAGGAAATTGAGAACAAAAATCAAAAAGTGAGAAAAGAAAGTGAGAAAAGAAAGGAAAAAAATAAGCGAGAAAAAGTGAGAAAAAGAGAAAAAGAGTGGAGAAAATAAATTGAGAAAAGAAGAAAAGAAAGTGAGAAGAGAAAATGAGCAAAAAAGTAAAAAAAAAAGCGAGAAAAAAAGTGAGCAAACCAAGCGAGAAAATAAAGTGAGAAAAGAAAAAGAGAAAAGAAAGTGAGAAAAGAAATTGAGAAAAAAAAGAAAAAAAGAAGATTGGAAAACGAGAAAGGAAAGCCAGAAAACAAAGAGAAAAGAAAGCGAGAAAAGAAACTGAGAAAAGAAACTGAGAAAAGAAAGTGAGAAAAGAAATTGAGAAAAAAATGAGATAAGAAAGTGAGACAAAACAGGAAAAAAGTGAAAAAAGAAAGAAAGTGAGAAAAGAAAGTTCGAAGGAACCAAGAAAGTAAAGTGAGGAAAAAAGTGAGAAAGGAGTGATTAGAAATTGCAAAAGAAAGTGATCGAAGAAAGTGAGAAAAAAAGTTGGAGAAAAGTGAGAAAAAGGTGAAAAAAGAAAGTGAAAAAAAAGAGAAATAAAGTGAAGCAAAGTGAGACGAAAATTTGAGAAAGGAAATTGAGAACAAAAATCAAAAAGTGAGAAAAGAAAGTGAGAGAAGAAAGGAAGAAAAATAAGCGAGAAAAAGTGAGAAAATGAGAAAAAGAGTGGAGAAAATAAATTGAGAAAAGAAGAAAAGAAAGTGAGAAGAGAAAATGAGCAAAAAAGTAAAAAAAAAGCGAGAAAAAAAGTGAGCAAACAAAGCGAGAAAATAAAGTGAGAAAAGAAAAAGAGAAAAGAAAGTGAGAAAAGAAAGGGAGAAAAATAAGCGAGAAAAAGTGAGAAAATGAGAAAAAAAAGGGGAGAAAATAAATTGAGAAAAGAATGTGAGAAAAAAAATGAGCGAAAAAGTGAGAAAAGAAAGCGAGAAAACAAAGTGAGAAAGCAAAGCGAGAAAAAATGAGAAAAGAAAAAGAGAAAAGAGAGTGAGAAAAGAAAATGATGAAAAAAGTGAGAAAAGAAAGTGAGAAAAGAAAAGGAGGAGAAAAGTGAGAAAAAGGTGAAAAAAGAAAGAGAACAAAGAAAGTGAAAAAAGAAAGTGAGAAGTAAAGTGAAGGAAAGTGAGAAAACAATGTGAGAAAAGAAATTGAGAACAAAATTCAAAAAGTGAGAAAAGAAAGTGAGAAAAGAAAGGGAGAAAAATAAGCTGGAAAAAGTGAGAAAATGAGAAAAAAAGTGGAGAAAATAAATTGCAAAAAGAAAGTGAGAAGAGAAAATGAGCAAAATGGTGAGAAAAGAAAGCGAGAAAAGAAAAAAAAGGAAATAAAGTGATCAAAGAAAAAAAGAAAAAAAGGTGAGAAAACAAAGCGGGAAAGGTGTGAGAAAAAAAAGAGGAACTTGAGAAGTGAGAGAAACGAAACGAAATGAGGAAAGGAAGTGGAGAAAGTGAGAAAAAAGTGAGAAAAAAAGCGAGAAAGGGAGTTGAGAAAAAAGAATGCGAGAAAAAAGAAAAAAAATATTATTAGAAAGTGGGAAAAGAATTTGAGAAAAGAAAGTGAGAAGACAAAGTGAGAATAAAAAGGGAGGGAAAAATGTAATAAAAGTGAAAAAATAAAGTGAAAAAAGAAAATGAGAAAAGAAAGAAAGGAAAAAGGTGAGGAAAGAATGAAAAAAGTGAGAAAATCAAGTGAGAAAAGAAAAGGAGGACAAAAGTGAGAAGTGAGAGAATTGAAGAGAAAGTGAGAAAAAATGGGAAGAGATAGTGACAAAAGAAAGTGAGAAAAGAAAACGAGCAAAAAGTTGAGAAGAGAAAGCGAGAAAAAAATTCAGAACAGAAAAAGAAGAAAGTGAGAAAAGAAAGTGAGGAAAGAAGGTGAGAAATCAAAGTGAGAAAAGAGTGAGAAGACAAAGCGAGGAAAGTGAGAACTGAGAGAAATGAAATCAGAGTGAGAGAGAAAGGGAGAGAAAAGTGAGAAAAGAATGTGAGAAAAAAGCGAGAAAAGAAAGTGAGAAAATAAAGGTAGGAAAAACAGCGAGAAAAAAAGTAAGAAAAAGAAAGTGAAAAAATAAAATGAGAGACCAAAGGGAGGAGTAAAGTGAAAAATGAATGAGACAAGAAAAAGACAAAAGAAAGCGACAAAAATGAGAAAATTAAGTTAGAAAAGAAAGGGAGGAAAAAAGTGAGAAGTGAGAGAAATTAAAAGAAAGTGGGAAAGAAAGGGAGAAAATAATGTGAGCAAAAATTTTAAAAAAGTGAGAATGAGACAAGTGAAAAAAGAATGCGAGAAAAATGAGAATTTGCAAAAAAAAAATGAGAAAAGAAAGTGACAAAAGAAAGTGAGAGAAGAAAATGAGAAAAAAAGTGAGAAAAAAATTGCGAAAAAAAAGAGAAAAGAAATGCGAAAAGAATGTGAGAATAGCAAGTGAGAGAAGAAATTGAGAAAAGAAAGTAAGAAAAGATTGTAAGGGAATAAAGTGATATTCGGAAAAGAAGTTCAGATAAAAGTGAGACAGAGACAAAAATATTGAGAAAAGAAAGTGAAAAAAGAAATTGAAAAGAATCAGTGAGAAATGAAAGGGAGAAAGTAAACCAAAAAAGTGAGAAAACAAAATGCGAAAAGCAATTGAGAGATGAAACTTAGAACAGAAAGTGAGAAAAGATATGAGAAAGAATAAGAAAAATAAGTGAGAAAAGAAAGTGAGTAAGGAATATGAGAAAAAAATCGAGAAAAAAAATGAGAAAATAAAGTGAGACAAAAGAGGAAAAAAAGTGAAAAAAGAAAAAAGTGAGAAAAAAGGGGGAAAATTGCGAAAAGAAAGTGAGAACACAAAGTGAGAAAAGAAAGGTAGGAAAAACAGCGGGAAAAAAAGTAAGAAATATGAAGTGAAAAAAGAAAATGAGAAACGAAAGGGAGGAAAAAGGTGAGGAAAGAATGAAAAAAGTGAAGGCGAGAAAAAAGAGAAAAGAAATTGCAAAAAGTGAAAAAAATGGGAAAAGAAAGTGACAAATAAAAGTGAGAAAAGAAAACGAGCAAAAAGTTGAGAAGAGAAAGCGAGAAAAGACATTCAGAACAGAAAAAGAAAAAAGTGAGAAATGAAAGTGAGGAAAGAAGGTGAGAAATCAAAGTGAGAAAAGAGTGAGAAGACAAAGCGAGGAAAGTGAGAACTGAGAGAAATGAAATCAAAGTGTTAGAGAAAGGGAGAGAAAAGTGAGAAAAGAATATGAGAAAACAGCAAGAATAGAAAGTGAGAAAAGAAAGCGAGAAAAAGGGTGAAAATTGCGAAAAGAAAGTGAGAACACAAAGTGAGAAAAGAAAGGTAGGAAAAACAGCGAAAAAAAGTAAGAAAAAGAAATTGAAAAAAGAAAATGAGAAACGAAAGGGAGGAGTAAAGTGAAAACTGAATGAGACAAGAAAAAGACAAAAGAAAGCGAAAAAAATGAGAAAATCAAGTGAGAAAAGAAAGGGAGGAAAAAAGTGAGAAGTGAGAGAAATTAAAAGAAAGTGGGAAAGAAAGGGAGAAAACAATGTGAGAAAAAAAGTTTAAAAAAGTGAGAATGGCAAGTGAAAAGAGAATGCGAGAAAAATGAGAAAAGAAAGTGACAAAAGAAAGTGAGAGAAGAAAATGAGAAAAGAAAGTAAGAAAAGATTGTAAGGAAATAAAGTGATATTCTGAAAAGAAGTGCAGAAAAAAGTGAGACAGAGACAAAAAATATTGAGAAAAGAAAGTGAAAAAACAAATTGAGAAGAATCAGTGAGAAATGAAAGGGAGAAAGTAAACCAAAAAAGTGAGAAAATAAAATGCGAAAAGCAATTGAGAGATGAATGTTAGAAAAGAAAGTGAGAAAGGATATGAGAAAGAAAAAGAAAAATAAGTGAGAAAAGAAAGTGAGTAAGGAAAGTGAGAAAAAAGGGAGGAAAAGGGTGAGAAGTGAAAGAAATTAAAAGAAAGGGAGAAAGAAAGGTAGAGAAGAATATGAGAAAAGAAAGTGAGAAAAAAGCGAGAAAGGAAAGTGAGTAAAAAAGTGAGAAAAAAATCGAGAAAAAAATTGAGAAAAAAACAGCGAAAAAAAAGTGAAAAACGAAAGTGAGAAGTTAAGTCAGAAAAAAGGGAGGAAAAGGGTGAGAAGTGAGAGAAATTAAAAGAAAGGGAGAAAGAAAGGGAGAGAAGAATATGAGAAAAGAAAGTGAGAAAAGATATGAGAAAGAAAAAGAAAAATAAGTGAGAAAAAGGTGAAAAAAGAAAGTGAAAAAATAAAATGAAAAAAGAAAGTGAGAAAAAAAGTGAAGGAAAGTGAGAAAACAATGTGAGAAAAGAAAGTGAGAAAAAAAATCGAGAAAAAAATTGAGAAAAGAAAGTGAGACAAAAGAGGAAAAAAAGTGAAAAAAGAAAAAAAGTGAGAAAAGAAAGTGAGAAGAAAATGAGAGAAGAAACTGAAAAAAGAAATTAAGTAAGAAAAGTAGAGAAGAAAGTGAGAAAAGAAAGTTAGAAGAAACCAAGAAAGGAAAGTGAGAAAAAAAGTGAGAAACGAGTGATTAGAAATTGCAAAAGAAAGTGAGCGAAGAAAGTGAGAAAATAAAGTAAGAAAAGAAAAAGAGGAGAAAAGTGAGAAAAAGGTGAAAAAAGAAAGTTAAAAAAGAAAGTGAGAAATAAAGTGAAGGAAAGTGAGAAAACAATGTGAGACAGGAAATTGAGAACAAAATTCAAAATGTGAGAAAAGAAAGTGAGAAAATAAAGGGCGAAAAATAAGCCAGAAAAAGTGAGAAAATGAGAAAAAAAGTGGAGAAAATAAATTGAGAAAAGAAAGTGGGAAGAGAAAATGAGCAAAAATTGAGAAAAGAAAGCGAGAAAAGGTGAGAAAACAAAGCGAGAAAAGAAAGTGAGAAAAAAAGGAGAAAAGAAAGTGAGAAAAGAAAGTGATAAAAAGAAAGTGAGAAAAGAAAGTGAGAAAACAATGTGAGAAAGGAAATTAAGAAAAAAATTCAAAAAGTGAGAAAGGAAAGTGAGAAAAGAAAGGGAGAAAAATAAGTGAGAAAAAGGAGAAAAAAGAAAGTGAAAAAATAAAATGAAAAAAGAAAGTGAGAAAAAAAGTGAAGGAAAGTGAGAAAACAATGTGAGAAAAGAAAGTGAGAAAAAAAATCGAGAAAAAAATTGAGAAAAGAAAGTGAGACAAAAGAGGAAAAAAAAGTGAAGAAAGAAAAAAAGTGAGAAAAGAAAGTGAGAAGAAAATGAGAGAAGAAACTGAAAAAAGAAATTAAGTAAGAAAAGTAGAGAAGAAAGTGAGAAAAGAAAGTAAGAAGAAACCAAGAAAGGAAAGTGAGAAAAAAAGTGAGAAACGAGTGATTAGAAATTGCAAAAGAAAGTGAGCGAAGAAAGTGAGAAAATAAAGTAAGAAAAGAAAAAGAGGAGAAAAGTGAGAAAAAGGTGAAAAAAGAAAGTTAGAAAAGAAAGTGAGAAATAAAGTGAAGGAAAGTGAGAAAACAATGTGAGAAAAGAAATTGAGAACAAAATTCAAAATGTGAGAAAAGAAAGTGAGAAAAGAAAGGCAGGAAAAACAGCGAGAAAAAAAGTAAGAAATTTGAAGTGAAAAAAGAAAATGAGAAACGAAAGGGAGGAAAAAGGTGAGGAAAGAATGAAAAAAGTGAAGGCGAGAAAAAAGAGAAAAGAAATTGCAAAAAGTGAAAAAAAATGGGAAAAGAAAGTGACAAATAAAAGTGAGAAAAGAAAACGAGCAAAAAGTTGAGAAGAGAAAGCGAGAAAAGACATTCAGAACAGAAAAAAAAGTGAGAAATGAAAGTGAGGAAAGAAGGTGAGAAATCAAAGTGAGAAAAGAGTGAGAAGACAAAGCGAGGAAAGTGAGAAGTGAGAGAAATGAAATCAAAGTGAGAGAGAAAGGGAGAGAAAAGTGAGAAAAAGGTGAAAAAAGAAAGTTAGAAAAGAAAGTGAGAAATAAAGTGAAGGAAAGTGAGAAAACAATGTGAGAAAGGAAATTGACAACAAAATTCAAAATGTGAGAAAAGAAAGTGAGAAAAGAAAGGTAGGAAAAACAGCGAGAAAAATAGTAAGAAATATGAAGTGAAAAAAGAAAATGAGAAACGAAAGGGAGGAAAAAGGTGAGGAAAGAATGAAAAAAGTGAAGGCGAGAAAAAAGAGAAAAGAAATTGCAAAAAGTGAAAAAAAAATGGGAAAAGAAAGTGACAAATAAAAGTGAGAAAAGAAAACGAGCAAAAAGTTGAGAAGAGAAAGCGAGAAAAGACATTCAGAACAGAAAAAGAAAAAAGTGAGAAATGAAAGTGAGGAAAGAAGGTGAGAAATCAAAGTGAGAAAAGAGTGAGAAGACAAAGCGAGCAAAGTGAGAACTGAGAGAAATGAAATCAAAGTGAGAGAGAAAGGGAGAGAAAAGTGAGAAAAGAATGTGAGAAAAAAGCAAGAAAAGAAAGTGAGAAAAGAAAACGAGAAAAAGGGTGAAAATTGCGAAAAGAAAGTGAGAACACAAAGTGAGAAAAGAAAGGTAGGAAAAACAGCGAAAAAAAAGTAAGAAAAAGAAATTGAAAAAAGAAAATGAGAAACGAAAGGGAGAAAAAAATTGAGGAAAGAAAGGTGGAAAGAGTGTGAGAATAGCAAGCGAGAGAAGAAATTGAGAAAAGAAAGTAAGAAAAGATTGTAAGGAAATAAAGTGATATTCTGAAAAGAAGTTCAGAAAAAAGTGAGACAGAGACAAAAAATATTGAGAAAAGAAAGTGAAAAAACAAATTGAGAAGAATCAGTGAGAAATGAAAGGGAGAAAGTAAACCAAAAAAGTGAGAAAATAAAATGCGAAAAGCAATTGAGAGATGAAAGTTAGAAAAGAAAGTGAGAAAACATATGAGAAAGAAAAAGAAAAATAAGTGAGAAAAGAAAGTGAGAAAAAAATCGAGAAAAAAATTGAGAAAAAGAAAGTGAGACAAAAGAGGAAAAAAAGTGAAAAAGGAAAAAAAGTGAGAAAAGAAAGTGAGAAGAAAATGAGAGAAGCAACTGAAAAAAGAAATTAAGTAAGAAAAGTAGAGAAGAAAGTGAGAAAAGAAAGTTAAAAGAAACCAAGAAAGGAAAGTGAGAAAAAAGTGAGAAACGAGTGATTAGAAATTGCAAAAGAAAGTGAGCGAAGAAAGTGAGAAAATAAAGTAAGAAAAAAGAAAAAGAGGAGAAAAGTGAGAAAAAGGTGAAAAAAGAAAGTTAAAAAAGAAAGTGAGAAATAAAGTGAAGGAAAGTGAGAAAACAATGTGAGAAAGGAAATTGAGAACAAAATTCAAAATGTGAGAAAAGAAAGAGAGAAAATAAAGGGAGAAAAATAAGCCAGAAAAAGTGAGAAAATGAGAAAAAAAGTGGAGAAAATAAATTGAGAAAAGAAAGTGGGAAGAGAAAATGAGCAAAAATTGAGAAAAGAAAGCGAGAAAAGAAAGTGAGAAAACAAAGCGAGAAAAGAAAGTGAGAAAAAAAAGGAGAAAAGAAAGTGAGAAAAGAAAGTGATAAAAAGAAAGTGAGAAAAGAAAGTGAGAAAAAAAGTGAAGGAAAGTGAGAAAACAATGTGAGAAAGGAAATTGAGAAAAAAATTCAAAAAGTGAGAAAGGAAAGTGAGAAATGAAAGGGAGAAAAGTAAGTGAGAAAAAGGTGAAAAAAGAAAGTGAAAAAATAAAGTGAAAAAAGAAAGTGAGAAAAAAAGTGAAGGAAAGTGAGAAAACAATGTGAGAAAAGAAAGTGAGAAAAAAAATCGAGAAAAAAATTGAGAAAAGAAAGTGAGACAAAAGAGGAAAAAAAATTGAAAAAAGAAAAAAAGTGAGAAAAGAAAGTGAGAAGAAAATGAGAGAAGAAACTGAAAAAAGAAATTAAGTAAGAAAAGTAGAGAAGAAAGTGAGAAAAGAAAGTTAGAAGAAACCAAGAAAGGAAAGTGAGAAAAAAAATGAGAAACGAGTGATTAGAAATTGCAAAAGAAAGTGAGCGAAGAAAGTGAGAAAATAAAGTAAGAAAAGAAAAAGAGGAGAAAAGTGAGAAAAAGGTGAAAAAAGAAAGTTAGAAAAGAAAGTGAGAAATAAAGTGAAGGAAAGTGAGAAAACAATGTGAGAAAGGAAATTGAGAACAAAATTCAAAATGTGAGAAGAGAAAGTGAGAAAATAAAGGGAGAAAAATAAGCCAGAAAAAGTGAGAAAAAGAGAAAAAAAGTGGAGAAAATAAATTGAGAAAAGAAAGTTGGAAGAGAAAATGAGCAAAAATTGAGAAAAGAAAGCCAGAAAAGAAAGTGAGAAAACAAAGCGAGAAAAGAAAGTGAGAAAAGAAAAGGAGAAAAGAAAGTGAGAAAAGAAAGTGATAAAAGAAAGTGAGAAAAGAAAGTGAGAAAAAAAGTGAAGGAAAGTGAGAAAACAATGTGAGAAAGGAAATTGAGAAAAAAATTCAAAAAGGGAAAAAGGAAAGTGAGAAAAGAAAGGGAGAGAAATAAGTGAGAAAAAGGTGAAAAAAGAAAGTGAAAAAATAAAGTGAAAAAAGAAAGTGAGAAAAAAGTGAAGGAAAGTGAGAAAACAATGTGAGAAAAGAAAGTGAGAAAAAAATCGAGAAAAAAATTGAGAAAAAGAAAGTGAGACAAAAGAGGAAAAAAAGTGAAAAAGGAAAAAAAGTGAGAAAAGAAAGTGAGAAGAAAATGAGAGAAGCAACTGAAAAAAGAAATTAAGTAAGAAAAGTAGAGAAGAAAGTGAGAAAAGAAAGTTAAAAGAAACCAAGAAAGGAAAGTGAGAAAAAAGTGAGAAACGAGTGATTAGAAATTGCAAAAGAAAGTGAGCGAAGAAAGTGAGAAAATAAAGTAAGAAAAAAGAAAAAGAGGAGAAAAGTGAGAAAAAGGTGAAAAAAGAAAGTTAAAAAAGAAAGTGAGAAATAAAGTGAAGGAAAGTGAGAAAACAATGTGAGAAAGGAAATTGAGAACAAAATTCAAAATGTGAGAAAAGAAAGAGAGAAAATAAAGGGAGAAAAATAAGCCAGAAAAAGTGAGAAAATGAGAAAAAAAGTGGAGAAAATAAATTGAGAAAAGAAAGTGGGAAGAGAAAATGAGCAAAAATTGAGAAAAGAAAGCGAGAAAAGAAAGTGAGAAAACAAAGCGAGAAAAGAAAGTGAGAAAAAAAAGGAGAAA
The DNA here is from genome assembly GCF_964194025.1 of Convolutriloba macropyga. NCBI lineage: Eukaryota > Metazoa > Xenacoelomorpha > Acoela > Convolutidae > Convolutriloba > Convolutriloba macropyga. Next base: position 73,027,221 of record NC_134474.1, on the reverse strand, counting down.
AGAAAGTGAGAAAAGAAAGTGATAAAAAGAAAGTGAGAAAAGAAAGTGAGAAAAAAAGTGAAGGAAAGTGAGAAAACAATGTGAGAAAGGAAATTGAGAAAAAAATTCAAAAAGTGAGAAAGGAAAGTGAGAAATGAAAGGGAGAAAAGTAAGTGAGAAAAAGGTGAAAAAAGAAAGTGAAAAAATAAAGTGAAAAAAGAAAGTGAGAAAAAAAGTGAAGGAAAGTGAGAAAACAATGTGAGAAAAGAAAGTGAGAAAAAAAATCGAGAAAAAAATTGAGAAAAGAAAGTGAGACAAAAGAGGAAAAAAAATTGAAAAAAGAAAAAAAGTGAGAAAAGAAAGTGAGAAGAAAATGAGAGAAGAAACTGAAAAAAGAAATTAAGTAAGAAAAGTAGAGAAGAAAGTGAGAAAAGAAAGTTAGAAGAAACCAAGAAAGGAAAGTGAGAAAAAAAATGAGAAACGAGTGATTAGAAATTGCAAAAGAAAGTGAGCGAAGAAAGTGAGAAAATAAAGTAAGAAAAGAAAAAGAGGAGAAAAGTGAGAAAAAGGTGAAAAAAGAAAGTTAGAAAAGAAAGTGAGAAATAAAGTGAAGGAAAGTGAGAAAACAATGTGAGAAAGGAAATTGAGAACAAAATTCAAAATGTGAGAAGAGAAAGTGAGAAAATAAAGGGAGAAAAATAAGCCAGAAAAAGTGAGAAAAAGAGAAAAAAAGTGGAGAAAATAAATTGAGAAAAGAAAGTTGGAAGAGAAAATGAGCAAAAATTGAGAAAAGAAAGCCAGAAAAGAAAGTGAGAAAACAAAGCGAGAAAAGAAAGTGAGAAAAGAAAAGGAGAAAAGAAAGTGAGAAAAGAAAGTGATAAAAGAAAGTGAGAAAAGAAAGTGAGAAAAAAAGTGAAGGAAAGTGAGAAAACAATGTGAGAAAGGAAATTGAGAAAAAAATTCAAAAAGGGAAAAAGGAAAGTGAGAAAAGAAAGGGAGAGAAATAAGTGAGAAAAAGGTGAAAAAAGAAAGTGAAAAAATAAAGTGAAAAAAGAAAGTGAGAAAAAAGTGAAGGAAAGTGAGAAAACAATGTGAGAAAAGAAAGTGAGAAAAAAAATCGAGAAAAAAATTGAGAAAAGAAAGTGAGACCAAAGAGGAAAAAAAGTGAAAAAAGAAAAAAGTGAGAAAAGAAAGTGAGAAGAAAATGAGAGAAGAAACTGAAAAAAGAAATTAAGTAAGAAAAGTAGAGAAGAAAGTGAGAAAAGAAAGTTAGAAGAAACCAAGAAAGGAAAGTGAGAAAAAAAGTGAGAAACGAGTGATTAGAAATTGCAAAAGAAAGTGAGCGAAGAAAGTGAGAAAATAAAGTAAGAAAAGAAAAAGAGGAGAAAAGTGAGAAAAAGGTGAAAAAAGAAAGTTAGAAAAGAAAGTGAGAAATAAAGTGAAGGAAAGTGAGAAAACAATGTGAGAAAGGAAATTGAGAACAAAATTCAAAATGTGAGAAAAGAAAGTGAGAAAATAAAGGGAGAAAAATAAGCCAGAAAAAGTGAGAAAAAGAGAAAAAAAGTGGAGAAAATAAATTGAGAAAAGAAAGTGAGAAGAGAAAATGAGCAAAGATTGAGAAAAGAAAGCCAGAAAAGAAAGTGAGAAAACAAAGCGAGAAAAGAAAGTGAGAAAAGAAAAGGAGAAAAGAAAGTGAGAAAAGAAAGTGATAAAAGAAAGTGAGAAAAGAAAGTGAGAAAAAAAGTGAATGAAAGTGAGAAAAGAATGTGAGAAAGGAAATTGAGAAAAAAATTCAAAAAGGGAGAAAGGAAAGTGAGAAAAGAAAGGGAGAAAAATAAGTGAGAAAAAGGTGAAAAAAGAAAGTGAAAAAGTAAAGTGAAAAAACAAAGTGAGAAAAAAAGTGAAGGAAAGTGAGAAAACAATGTGAGAAAAGAAAGTGAGAAAAAAAATCGAGAAAAAAATTGAGAAAAGAAAGTGAGACAAAAGAGGAAAAAAAAGTGAAAGATGAAAAAAAGTGAGAAAAGAAAGTGAGAAGAAAATGAGAGAAGAAACTGAAAAAAGAAATTAAGTAAGAAAAGTAGAGAAGAAAGTGAGAAAAGAAAGTAAGAAGAAACCAAGAAAGGAAAGTGAGAAAAAAGTGAGAAACGAGTGATTAGAAATTGCAAAAGAAAGTGAGCGAAGAAAGTGAGAAAATAAAGTAAGAAAGGAATAAGAGGAGAAAAGTGAGAAAAAGGTGAAAAAAGAAAGTTAAAAAAGAAAGTGAGAAATAAATTGAAGGAAAGTGAGAAAACAATGTGAGAAAGGAAATTGAGAACAAAATTCAAAATGTGAGAAAAGAAAGTGAGAAAATAAAGGGAGAAAAATAAGCCAGAAAAAGTGAGAAAATGAGAAAAAAAGTGGAGAAAATAAATTGAGAAAAGAAAGTGGGAAGAGAAAATGAGCAAAAATTGAGAAAAGAAAGCGAGAAAAGGAAGTGAGAAAACAAAGCGAGAAAAGAAAGTGAGAAAAGAAAAGGAGAAAAGAAAGTGAGAAAAGAAAGTGATAAAAGAAAGTGAGAAAAAAAGTGAAGGAAAGTGAGAAAACAATGTGAGAAAGGAAATTGAGAAAAAAAATCAAAAAGTGAGAAAGGAAAGTGAGAAAAGAAAGGGAGAAAAATAAGTGAGAAAAAGGTGAAAAAAGAAAGTGAAAAAATAAAGTGAAAAAAGAAAGTGAGAAAAAAAGTGAAGGAAAGTGAGAAAAGAATGTAAGAAAGGAAATTGAGAAAAAAATTCAAAAAGTGAGAAAGGAAAGTGAGAAAAGAAAGGGAGAAAAATAAGCAAGAAAAAGTGAGAAAATGAGAAAAAAGTGGAGAAACTAAATTGAGAAAAGAAAGCGAGAAGAGAAAATGAGCAAAATAGTGAGAAAAGAAAGCGAGAAAAGAAAGTGAGAAAACAAAGCGAGAAAAGAAAGTCAGACCAGAAAAAAAAAGAAAATAAAGTGACCAAAGAAAGTGAGGAAAGAAGGTGAGAAAACAAAGCGGGAAAGAATGTGAGAAAACAAAGCGGGAAAGAAGTGAAAAAACAAAAAGAGGAAAATCAGAGGTGAGAGAAACGAAAAGAAATGAAGAAATGAAGTGAAGAAAGTAAGAAAAAAAGTTAGAAAAAACCGAGAAAGGGAATTGAGAAAAAAGAAGGCGAGAAAAAAGAGAAAAGAAATTGCAAAAAAGTGAAAAGAAATGGGAAAAGAAAGTGACAAATAAAAGTGAGAAAAGAAAACGAGCAAAAAGGTGAGAAGCGGAAGCGGGAAAAGAAATTCAGAACCGAAAAAGAAAAAAGTGAGAAAAGAAAGTGAGGAAAGAATTTGAGAAATCAAATCGAGAAAAGAGTGAGAAAACAAAGTGAGGAAAAAAAGCGAGAAAAGAGGGGAAAAATTGCGAAAAGAAAGTGAGAAAAGAAAGTGAGAACACAAAGTGAGAAAAGAAAGGTAGGAAAAAAAGGAGAAAAAATAAAAGAAAAAGAACGTGAAAAAAAATGAGAAACGAAAGGGAGGAGTAAAGTGAAAAAAAGAATGAGACAAGTAATAGACAAAAGAAAGCGAAAAAATGAGAAAATCAAGTGAGAAAAGAAAGGGAGGAAAAAAGTGAGAAGTGAGAGATTAAAAGAAAGTGAGAAAGAAAGGGAGAGAATAATGTGAGAAAAGAAAGTGAGAAAATAAAGGGAGAGAAATAAGCGAGAAAAAGTGAGAAAACGAGAAAAAAAGTGGAAAATTTAAATTGAGAAAAGAAAGTAAGAAGAGAAAATGAACAAAGAAGTGAGAAAAGAAAGCGAGAAAAGAAAGTGAGATAACAAAGCGAGAACAGAAAGTGATAAAAGAAAAAGAGAAAAGAAAGTGAGAAAAGAAAGTGATAAAAGAAAGTGAGAAAAGAAAGTGAGAAAAAAAGTAAAGGAAAGTGAGAAAACAATGTGAGAAAGGAAATTGAGAACAAAATTCAAAAAGTGAGAAAAGAAAGTGAGAAAATAAAGGGAGAGAAATAAGCGAGAAAAAGTGAGAAAACGAGAAAAAAAGTGGAAAATTTAAATTGAGAAAAGAAAGTAAGAAGAGAAAATGAACAAAGAAGTGAGAAAAGAAAGCGAGAAAAGAAAGTGAGATAACAAAGCGAGAACAGAAAGTGATAAAAGAAAAGGAGAAAAGAAAGTGAGAAAAGATAGTGATAAAAGAAAGTGAGAAAAGAAAGTGAGAAAAAAAAGTGAAGGAAAGTGAGAAAACAATGTGAGAAAGGAAATTGAGGAAAAAATTCAAAAAGTGAGAAAGGAAAGTGAGAAAAGAAAGGGAGAAAAATAAGTGAGAAAAAGGTGAAAAAAGAAAGTGAAAAAATAAAGTGAAAAAAGAAAGTGAGAAAAAAAGTGAAGGAAAGTGAGAAAACAATGTGACAAAGGAAATTGAGAAAAAAAATTCAAAAAGTGAGAAAGGAAAGTGAGAAAAGAAAGGGAGAAAAATAAGCGAGAAAAAGTGAGAAAATGAGAAAAAAGTGGAGAAAATAAAATGAGAAAAGAAAGTTAGAAGAGAAAATGAGCAAAATAGTGAGAAAAGAAAGCGAGAAAAGAAAGAGAAAACAAAGCGAGAAAAGAAAGTCAGACCAGAAAAAAAAAGAAAATAAAGTGACCAAAGAAAGTGAGGAAAGAAGGTGAGAAAACAAAGCGGGAAAGAATGTGAGAAAACAAAGCGGGAAAGGAGTGAAAAAACAAAAAGAGGAACATCAGAGGTGAGAGAAACGAAAAGAAATGAAGAAATGAAGTGAAGAAAGTGGGAAAAAAAGTTAGAAAAAAGCGAGGAAGGGAATTGAGAAAAAAGAAGGCGAGAAAAAAGAGAAAAGAAATTGCAAAAAAGTGAAAAAAAATGGGAAAAGAAAGTGACAATTAAAAGTGAGAAAAGAAAACGAGCAAAAAGGTGAGAAGCGGAAGCGAGAAAAGAAATTCAGAACAGAAAAAGAAAAAAGTGAGAAAAGAAAGTGAGGAAAGAATTTGAGAAATCAAATCGAGAAAAGAGTGAGAAAACAAAGTGAGGAAAAAAGCGAGAAAAGAGGGGAAAAATTGCGAAAAGAAAGTGAGAAAAGAAAGTGAGAACACAAAGCGAGAAAAGAAAGGTAGGAAAAAAAGGGAGAAAAAATAAAAGAAAAAGAACGTGAAAAAAGAAAATGAGAAACGAAAGGGAGGAGTAAAGTGAAAAAAAGAATGAGACAAGAAAAAGACAAAAGAAAGCGAAAAAAATGAGAAAATCAAGTGAGAAAAGAAAGGGAGGAAAAAAGTGAGAAGTGAGAGATTAAAAGAAAGTGAGAAAGAAAGGGAGAGAATAATGTGATAAAAGAAAGTGAGAAAATAAAGGGAGAGAAATAAGCGAGAAAAAGTGAGAAAACGAGAAAAAAAGTGGAAAAATTAAATTGAGAAAAGAAAGTAAGAAGAGAAAATGAACAAAGAAGTGAGAAAAGAAAGCGAGAAAAGAAAGTGAGAAAACAAACCGAGAACAGAAAGTGATAAAAGAAAAAGAGAAAAGAAAGTGAGAAAATAAAGTGATAAAAGAAAGTGAGAAAAGAAAGTGAAAAAAAGTGAAGGAAATTGAGAAAACAATGTGAGAAAGGAAATTGAGAACAAAATTCAAAAAGTGAGAAAAGAAAGTGAGAAAATAAAGGGAGAAAAATAAGCCAGAAAAAGTGAGACAATGAGAAAAAAGTGGAGAAAATAAATTGAGAAAAGAAAGTGAGAAGAGAAATGAGCAAAAAATTGAGATAAGAAACCGAGAAAAGAAAGTGAGAAAACAAAGCGAGAAAAGAAAGTGAGAAAAGAAAAGGAGAAAAGAAAGTGAGAAAAGAAAGTGATAAAAGAAAGTGAGAAAAGAAAGTGAGAAAAAGTGAAGGAAAGTGAGAAAACGATGTGAGAAAGGAAATTGAGAAAAAAATTCAAAAAGTGAGAAAGGAAAGTGAGAAAAGAAAGGGAGAAAAATAAGTGAGAAAAAGGTGAAAAAAGAAAGTGAAAAAAAAAAGTGAAAATAGAAAGTGAGAAAAAAAGTGAAAGAAAGTGAGAAAACAATGTGAGAAAGGAAATTGAGAAAAAAAATACAAAAAGTGAGAAAGGAAAGTGAGAAAAGAAGGGGAGAAAAATAAGCGAGAAAAAGTGAGAAAATGAGAAAAAAGTGGAGAAAATAAATTGAGAAAAGAAAGCGAGAAGAGAAAATGAGCAAAATAGTGAGAAAAGAAAGCGAGAAAAGAAAGTGAGAGAAACGAAAAGAAATGAAGAAATGAAGTGAAGAAAGTGAGAAAAAAGTGAGAAAAAAACGAGAAAGGGAATTGAGAAAAAAGAAGGCGAGAAAAAAGAGAAAAGAAATTGCAAAAAAGTGAAAAAAAAATGGGAAAAGAAAGTGACAAATAAAAGTGAGAAAAGAAAACGAGCAAAAAGGTGAGAAGGGGAAGCGAGAAAAAAATTCAGAACAGAAAAAGAAAAAAGTGAGAAAAGAAAGTGAGGAAAGAATTTGAGAAATCAAATCGAGAAAAGAGTGAGAAAACAAAGTGAGGAAAAAAAGCGAGAAAAGAGGGGAAAAATTGCGAAAAGAAAGTGAGAAAAGAAAGTGAGAACACAAAGTGAGAAGAGAAAGGTAGGAAAAAAAGGGAGAAAAAATAAAAGAAAAAGAACGTGAAAAAAGAAAATGAGAAACGAAAGAGAGGAGTTAAGTGAAAAAAGAATGAGACAAGGAAAAGACAAAAGAATGCGAAAAAATGAGAAAATCAAGTGAGAAAAGAAAGGGAGGAAAAAAGTGAGAAGTGAGAGATTAAAAGAAAGTGAGAAAGAGAGGGAGAGAATAATGTGAGAAACGAAAGTGAGAAAATAAAGGGAGAGAAATGAGCGAGAAAAAGTGAGAAAACGAGAAAAAAAGTGGAAAAAATAAATTGAGAAAAGAAAGTGAGAAGAGAAAATGAACAAAAAAGTGAGAAAAGAAAGCGAGAAAAGAAAGTGAGAAAACAAAGCTAGAACAGAAATTGATAAAAGAAAAAGAGAAAAGAAAATGAGAAAAGAAAGTGATAATAGAAAGTGAGAAATGAAAGTGAGAAAAGAAAGTGAGAAAAGAAAAGGAGGAAAAAAGTGAAAAAAGTGAAAAAAGAAAGTGAAAAAATAAAGTTAAAAAAGAAAGTGAGAAAAGAAGTGAAAAGTGAAGGAAAGTGAGAAAACAATGTGAGAAATGAATTTGAGAACGAAATTCAAAAAGTGAGAAAAGAAAGTGAGAAAAGAAAGGGGGAAAATAAGCGAGAAAAAGTGAGAAAATGAGAAAAAATTGGAGAAAATAAATTGAGAAAAGAACGCGAGAAGAGAAAATGAGCAAAATAGTGAGAAAAGAAAGCGAGAAAACAAAGCGAGAAAAGAAAGTCAGACCAGAAAAAAAAACAAAATAAAGTGACCAAAGAAAGTGAGGAAAGAAGGTGAGCAAACAAAGCGGGAAAGGAGTGAAAAAACAAAAAGAGAAACATGAGAAGTGAGAGAAACGAAAAAAATTGAGGAAAGGATGTGAAGAAAGTGAGAAAAAAGTGAGAAAAAAGCGAGAAAGGGAATTGAGAAAAAAGAATGCGAGAAAAAAAGAGAAGAGAAAATGTGATTAGAAGGTGGGAAAAGACGTTGAGAAAAGAAAGTGAGAAGACAAAGTGAGAAAGAAAAGGGAGGGGAAAATGTGAGAAAGGTGAAAAAATAAATTGAATAAAGACAATGAGAAACGAAAGGGAGGGAAAAGGTGAGGAAAGAGTGAGAAAAAGTGAGAAAGTCAAGTGAGAAATGAAAAGGAGGACAAAAGTGAAAAGTGGGAGAATTGAAAAGAAAGTGAGAAAGAAAGAGTGAGAAGAATGTGAGATATGAAAGTGAGAAAAAAGCGAGAAAGGAAATTGACAAAAAAGAATGCGAGAAAGAAGAGAAAAGAAATTGCAAAAAGTGAAAAAAATGGGAAAAGAAAGTGACAAATAAAAGTGAGAAAAGAAAACGAGCGAAAAGGTGAGAAGAGAAAGCGAGAAAAGAAATTCAGAACCGAAAAAGAAAAAAGTGAGAAAAGGAAGTGAGGATAGAAGGTCAGAAATCAAAGTGAGAAAAGAGTGAGAAAACAAAGTGAGGAAAGAAAGCGAGAAAAGATGGGAAAAATTGCGAAAAGAAAGTGACAAATAAAAGTGAGAAAAGAAAACGAGCAAAAAGGTGAGAAGGAGAAGCGAGAAAAAAAATTCAGAACAGAAAAAGAAAAAAGTGAGAAAAGAAAGTGAGGAAAGAATTTGAGAAATCAAATCGAGAAAAGAGTGAGAAAACAAAGTGAGGAAAAAAAGCGAGAAAAGAGGGGAAAAATTGCGAAAAGAAAGTGAGAAAAGAAAGTGAGAACACAAAGTGAGAAGAGAAAGGTAGGAAAAAAAGGGAGAAAAAATAAAAGAAAAAGAACGTGAAAAAAGAAAATGAGAAACGAAAGAGAGGAGTTAAGTGAAAAAAGAATGAGACAAGAAAAAGACAAAAGAATGCGAAAAAATGAGAAAATCAAGTGAGAAAAGAAAGGGAGGAAAAAAGTGAGAAGTGAGAGATTAAAAGAAAGTGAGAAAAAGAGGGAGAGAATAATGTGAGAAACGAAAGTGAGAAAATAAAGGGAGAGAAATGAGCGAGAAAAAGTGAGAAAACGAGAAAAAAAGTGGAAAAAAGAAATTGAGAAAAGAAAGTGAGAAGAGAAAATGAACAAAAAAGTGAGAAAAAAAAGCGAGAAAAGAAAGTGAGAAAACAAAGCTAGAACAGAAATTGATAAAAGAAAAAGAGAAAAGAAAATGAGAAAAGAAAGTGATAAAAGAGAGTGAGAAAAGAAAGTGAGAAAAGAAAAGGAGGAAAAAAGTGAAAAAAAGTGAAAAAAGAAAGTGAAAAAATAAAGTTAAAAAAGAAAGTGAGAAAAAAAGTGAAAAGTGAAGGAAAGTGAGAAAACAATGTGAGAAAACAATGAGCAAAATTCAAAAAGTGAGAAAAGAAAGTGAGAAAAGAAAGGGGGAAAATAAGCGAGAAAAAGTGAGAAAATGAGAAAAAATTGGAGAAAATAAATTGAGAAAAGAACGCGAGAAGAGAAAATGAGCAAAATAGTGAGAAAAGAAAGCGAGAAAACAAAGCGAGAAAAGAAAGTCAGACCAGAAAAAAAAGAAAATAAAGTGACCAAAGAAAGTGAGGAAAGAAGGTGAGAAAACAAAGCGGGAAAGGAGTGAAAAAACAAAAAGAGAAACATGAGAAGTGAGAGAAACGAAAAGAATTGAGGAAAGGATGTGAAGAAAGTGAGAAAAAAGTGAGAAAAAAGCGAGAAAGGGAATGGAGAAAAAAGAATGCGAGAAAAAAAGAGAAGAGAAAATGTGATTAGAAGGTGGGAAAAGAAGTTGAGAAAAGAAAGTGAGAAGAGAAAGTGAGAAAGAAAAGGGAGGGGAAAATGTGAGAAAAGTGAAAAAATAAATTGAATAAAGACAATGAGAAACGAAAGGGAGGGAAAAGGTGAGGAAAGAGTGAGAAAAAGTGAGAAAATCAAGTGAGAAAAGAAAGGGAGGAAAAAAGTGAGAAGTGAGAGATTAAAAGAAAGTGAGAAAAAGAGGGAGAGAATAATGTGAGAAACGAAAGTGAGAAAATAAAGGGAGAGAAATGAGCGAGAAAAAGTGAGAAAACGAGAAAAAAAGTGGAAAAAAGAAATTGAGAAAAGAAAGTGAGAAGAGAAAATGAACAAAAAAGTGAGAAAAAAAAGCGAGAAAAGAAAGTGAGAAAACAAAGCTAGAACAGAAATTGATAAAAGAAAAAGAGAAAAGAAAATGAGAAAAGAAAGTGATAAAAGAGAGTGAGAAAAGAAAGTGAGAAAAGAAAAGGAGGAAAAAAGAGAAAAAAAGTGAAAAAAGAAAGTGAAAAAATAAAGTTAAAAAAGAAAGTGAGAAAAAAAGTGAAAAGTGAAGGAAAGTGAGAAAACAATGTGAGAAAACAATGAGCAAAATTCAAAAAGTGAGAAAAGAAAGTGAGAAAAGAAAGGGGGAAAATAAGCGAGAAAAAGTGAGAAAATGAGAAAAAATTGGAGAAAATAAATTGAGAAAAGAACGCGAGAAGAGAAAATGAGCAAAATAGTGAGAAAAGAAAGCGAGAAAACAAAGCGAGAAAAGAAAGTCAGACCAGAAAAAAAAGAAAATAAAGTGACCAAAGAAAGTGAGGAAAGAAGGTGAGAAAACAAAGCGGGAAAGGAGTGAAAAAACAAAAAGAGAAACATGAGAAGTGAGAGAAACGAAAAGAATTGAGGAAAGGATGTGAAGAAAGTGAGAAAAAAGTGAGAAAAAAGCGAGAAAGGGAATGGAGAAAAAAGAATGCGAGAAAAAAAGAGAAGAGAAAATGTGATTAGAAGGTGGGAAAAGAAGTTGAGAAAAGAAAGTGAGAAGACAAAGTGAGAAAGAAAAGGGAGGGGAAAATGTGAGAAAAGTGAAAAAATAAATTGAATAAAGACAATGAGAAACGAAAGGGAGGGAAAAGGTGAGGAAAGAGTGAGAAAAAGTGAGAAAGTCAAGTGAGAAATGAAAAGGAGGACAAAAGTGAAAAGTGGGAGAATTGAAAAGAAAGTGAGAAAGAAAGGGTGAGAAGAATGTGAGAAATGAAAGTGAGAAAAAAGCGAGAAAGGAAATTGACAAAAAAGAATGCGAGAAAGAAGAGAAAAGAAATTGCAAAAAAGTGAAAAAAATGGGAAAAGAAAGTGACAAATAAAAGTGAGAAAAGAAAACGAGCGAAAAGGTGAGAAGAGAAAGCGAGACAAGAAATTCAGAACCGAAAAAGAAAAAAGTGAGAAAAGAAAGTGAGGATAGAAGGTCAGAAATCAAAGCGAGAAAAGAGTGAGAAAACAAAGTGAGGAAAGAAAGCGAGAAAAGATGGGAAAAATTGCGAAAAGAAAGTGAGAAAAGAAAGTGAGAACACTAAGTGAGAAAAGAAAGGGAGAAAAATAAGCGGGAAAAAGTGAGAAAATGAGAAAAAAGTGGATAAAATAAATTGAGAAAAGAACGCGAGAAGAGAAAATGAGCAAAATAGTGAGAAAAGAAAGCGAGAAAACAAAGCGAGAAAAGAAAGTCAGACCAGAAAAAAAGAAAAATAAAGTGACCAAGGAAAGTGAGGAAAGAAGGTGAGAAAACAAAGCGGGAACGGAGTGAAAAAACAATAAGAGGAACATGAGAAGTGAAAGAAACGAAAAGAAATGAGCAAAGGGTGTGAAGAAAGTAAGAAAAAAGTGAGAAAAAAGCGAGAAAAGGAATTGAGAAAAAAGAATGCGAGAAAAAAGAGAAGAGAAAATGTGATTACAAGGTGGGAAAAGAAGTTGAGAAAAGAAAGTGAGAAGACAAAGTGAGAAAGAAAAGGGAGGGGAAAATGTGAGAAAAGTGAAAAAATAAATTGAATAAAGACAATGAGAAACGAAAGGGAGGGAAAAGGTGAGGAAAGAGTGAGAAAAAGTGAGAAAGTCAAGTGAGAAATGAAAAGGAGGACAAAAGTGAAAAGTGGGAGAATTGAAAAGAAAGTGAGAAAGAAAGGGTGAGAAGAATGTGAGAAATGAAAGTGAGAAAAAAGCGAGAAAGGAAATTGACAAAAAAGAATGCGAGAAAGAAGAGAAAAAAAATTGCAAAAAAGTGAAAAAAATGGGAAAAGAAAGTGACAAATAAAAGTGAGAAAAGAAAACGAGCGAAAAGGTGAGAAGAGAAAGCGAGAAAAGAAATTCAGAACCGAAAAAGAAAAAAGTGAGAAAAGAAAGTGAGGATAGAAGGTCAGAAATCAAAGCGAGAAAAGAGTGAGAAAACAAAGTGAGGAAAGAAAGCGAGAAAAGATGGGAAAAATTGCGAAAAGAAAGTGAGAAAAGAAAGTGAGAACACTAAGTGAGAAAAGAAAGGGAGAAAAATAAGCGGGAAAAAGTGAGAAAATGAGAAAAAAAGTGGATAAAATAAATTGAGAAAAGAACGCGAGAAGAGAAAATGAGCAAAATAGTGAGAAAAGAAAGCGAGAAAACAAAGCGAGAAAAGAAAGTCAGACCAGAAAAAAAGAAAAATAAAGTGACCAAGGAAAGTGAGGAAAGAAGGTGAGAAAACAAAGCGGGAAAGGAGTGAAAAAAAAGAGGAACATGAGATATGAGAGAAACGAAAAGAAATGAGGAAAGGGTGTGAAGAAAGTGAGAAGAAAGTGAGAAAAAAGCGAGAAAGGGAATTGAGAAAAAAGAATGCGAGAAAAAAGAGAAGAGAAAATGTGATTAGAAGATGGTAAAAGAAGTTGAGAAAAGAAAGTGAGAAGACAAAGTGAGAAAGAAAAAGGAGGAGAAAATGTGAGAAAAGTGAAAAAATAAATTGAAAAAAGAAAATGAGAAACGAAAGGGAGGGAAAAGGTGAGGAAAGAGTGATAAAAAGTGAGAAAATCAAGTGAGAAATGAAAAGGAGGACAAAAGTGAAAAGTGAGAGAATTGAAAAGAAAGTGAGAAAGAAAGGAAGAGAAGAATGTGAGAAAAGAAAGTGAGAAAAAAGCGAGAAAGGAAATTGACAAAAAAGAATGCGAGAAAAAAAAAGAGAAGAGAAAATGTGATTAGAAGGTGGGAAATCAAGTTGAGAAAAGAAAGTGAGAAGAAAAAGTGAGAAAGAAAAGGGAGGGGAAAATGTGAGAAAAGTGAAAAAATAAATTGAATAAAGACAATGAGAAACGAAAGGGAGGGAAAAGGTGAGGAAAGAGTGAGAAAAAGTGAGAAAGTCAAGTGAGAAATGAAAAGGAGGACAAAAGTGAAAAGTGGGAGAATTGAAAAGAAAGTGAGAAAAAAGGGAGAGAAGAATGTGAGAAATGAAAGTGAGAAAAAAGCGAGAAAGGAAATTGACAAAAAAGAATGCGAGAAAGAAGAGAAAAGAAATTGCAAAAAAGTGAAAAAAATGGGAAAAGAAAGTGACAAATAAAAGTGAGAAAAGAAAACGAGCGAAAAGGTGAGAAGAGAAAGCGAGAAAAGAAATTCAGAACCGAAAAAGAAAAAAGTGAGAAAAGGAAGTGAGGATAGAAGGTCAGAAATCAAAGTGAGAAAAGAGTGAGAAAACAAAGTGAGGAAAGAAAGCGAGAAAAGATGGGAAAAATTGCGAAAAGAAAGTGAGAAAAGAAAGTGAGAACAGTAAGTGAGAAAAGAAAGTGAGAAAAGAAAGGGAGAAAAATAAGCGGGAAAAACTGAGAAAATGAGAAAAAAAGTGGAAAAATTAATTTGAGAAAAGAAAGTAAGAAGAGAAAATGAACAAAGAAGTGAGAAAAGAAAGCAAGAAAAGAAAGTGAGAAAACAAAGCGAGAACAGAAAGTGATAAAAGAAAAAGAGAAAAGAAAGTGAGAAAAGAAAGTGATAAAAGAAAAAGAGAAAAGAAAGTGAGAAAAAAGTGAAGGAAAGTGAGAAAACAATGTGAGAAAGGAAATTGAGAACAAAATTCAAAAAGTGAGAAAAGAAAGTGAGAAAATAAAGGGAGAAAAATAAGCCAGAAAAAGTGAGAAAATGAGAAAAAAAGTGGAGAAACTAAATTGAGAAAAGAAAGCGAGAAGAGAAAATGAGCAAAATATTGAGAAAAGAAAGCGAGAAAAGAAAGTGAGAAAACAAAGCGAGAAAAGAAAGTGAGAAAGAAAGGGAGAGAAGAATGTGAGAAATGAAAGTGAGAAAAAAGCGAGAAAGGAAATTGACAAAAAAGAATGCGAGAAAGAAGAGAAAAGAGATTGCAAAAAAGTGAAAAAAAAATGGGAAAAGAAATTGACAAATAAAAGTGAGAAAAGAAAACGAGCGAAAAGGTGAGAAGAGAAAGCGAGAAAAGAAATTCAGAACCGAAAAAGAAAAAAGTGAGAAAAGAAAGTGAGGATAGAAGGTCAGAAATCAAAGTGAGAAAAGAGTGAGAAAACAAAGTGAGGAAAGAAAGCGAGAAAAGATGGGAAAAATTGCGAAAAGAAAGTGAGAAAAGAAAGTGAGAACACTAAGTGAGAAAAGAAAGTGAGAAAAGAAAGGGAGAAAAATAAGCGGGAAAAAGTGAGAAAATGAGAAAAAAAAGTGGAGAAAATAAATTGAGAAAAGAACGCGAGAAGAGAAAATGAGCAAAATAGTGAGAAAAGAAAGCGAGAAAACAAAGCGAGAAAAGAAAGTCAGACCAGAAAAAAAGAAAAATAAAGTGAGCAAAGAAAGTGAGGAAAGAAGGTAAGAAAACAAAGCGGGAAAGGAGTGAAAAATCAAAAAGAGGAACATGAGATATGAGAGAAACGAGAAGAAATGAGGAAAGTGTATGAAGAAAGTGAGAAAAAAGTGAGAAAAAAGCGAGAAAGGGAATTGAGAAAAAAGAATGCGAGAAAAAAGAGAAGAGAAATTGTGATTAGAAGGTGGGAAAAGAAGATGAGAAAAGAAAGTGAGAAGACAAAGTGAGAAAGAAAAAGGAGGGGAAAATGTGAGAAAAGTGAAAAAATAAATTGAAAAAAGAAAATGAGAAACGAAAGGGAGGGAAAAGGTGAGGAAAGAGTGAGAAAAAGTGAGAAAATCAAGTGAGAAATGAAAAGGAGGACAAAAGTGAAAAGTGGGAGAATTGAAAAGAAAGTGAGAAAGAAAGGAAGAGAAGAATGTGAGAAATGAAAGTGAGAAAAAAGCGAGAAAGGAAATTGACAAAAAAGAATGCGAGAAAGAAGAGAAAAGAAATTGCAAAAAAGTGAAAAAAAATGGGAAAAGAAAGTGACAAATAAAAGTGAGAAAAGAAAACGAGCGAAAAGGTGAGAAGAGAAAGCGAGAAAAGAAATTCAGAACAGAAAAAGAAAAAAGTGAGAAAAAAAGTGAGGAAAGAAGGTCAGAAATCAAAGTGAGAAAAGAGTGAGAAAACAAAGTGAGTAAAGAAAGCGAGAAAAGATGGGAAAAATTGCGAAAAGAAAGTGCGAAAAGAAAGTGCGAAAAGAAAGTGAGAACAGTAAGTGAGAAAAGAAAGTGAGAAAAGAAAGGGAGAAAAATAAGCGGGAAAAAGTGAGAAAATGAGAAAAAAAGTGGAGAAAAAAAGTGGAGAAAAGAACGCGAGAAGAGAAAATGAGCAAAATAGTGAAAAAAGAAAGCGAGAAAACAAAGCGAGAAAAGAAAGTCAGACCAGAAAAAAAGAAATTAAAGTGACCAAAGAAAGTGAGGAAAGAAGGTGAGAAAACAAAGCGGGAACGGAGTGAAAAAACAATAAGAGGAACATGAGAAGTGAAAGAAACGAAAAGAAATGAGCAAAGGGTGTGAAGAAAGTAAGAAAAAAGTGAGAAAAAAGCGAGAAAAGGAATTGGGAAAAAAGAATGCGAGAAAAAAGAGAAGAGAAAATGTGATTACAAGGTGGGAAAAGAAGTTGAGAAAAGAAAGTGAGAAGACAAAGTGAGAAAGAAAAAGGAGGGGAAAATGTGAGAAAAGTGAAAAAATAAATTGAAAAAAGAAAATGAGAAACGAAAGGGAGGGAAAAGGTGAGGAAAGAGTGAGAAAAAGTGAGAAAATCAAGTGAGAAATGAAAAGGAGGACAAAAGTGAAAAGTGGGAGAATTGAAAAGAAAGTGAGAAAGAAAGGAAGAGAAGAATGTGAGAAATGAAAGTGAGAAAAAAGCGAGAAAGGAAATTGACAAAAAAGAATGCGAGAAAGAAGAGAAAAGAAATTGCAAAAAAGTGAAAAAAAAAATGGGAAAAGAAAGTGACAAAAAAAAGTGAGAAAAGAAAACGAGCGAAAAGGTGAGAAGAGAAAGCGAGAAAAGAAATTCAGAACAGAAAAAGAAAAAAGTGAGAAAAAAAGTGAGGAAAGAAGGTCAGAAATCAAAGTGAGAAAAGAGTGAGAAAACAAAGTGAGGAAAGAAAGCGAGAAAAGATGGGAAAAATTGCGAAAAGAAAGTGAGAAAAGAAAGTGAGAACACTAAGTGAGAAAAGAAAGTGAGAAAAGAAAGGGAGAAAAATAAGCGGGAAAAAGTGAGAAAATGAGAAAAGAAATGGAGAAAATAAATTGAGAAAAGAACGCGAGAAGAGAAAATGAGCAAAATAGTGAGAAAAGAAAGCGAGAAAACAAAGCGAGAAAAGAAAGTCAGACCAGAAAAAAAGAAAAATAAAGTGAGCAAAGAAAGTGAGGGAAGAAGGTAAGAAAACAAAGCGGGAAAGGAGTGAAAAATCAAAAAGAGGAACATGAGATATGAGAGAAACGAGAAGAAATGAGGAAAGGGTATGAAGAAAGTGAGAAAAAAGTGAGAAAAAAGCGAGAAGGGGAATTGAGAAAAAAGAATGCGAGAAAAAAAGAGAAGAGAAATTGTGATTAGAAGGTGGGAAAAGAAGTTGAGAAAAGAAAGTGAGAAGACAAAGTGAGAAAGAAAAAGGAGGGGAAAATGTGAGAACAGTAAAAAAATAAATTGAAAAAAGTAAATGAGAAACGAAAGGGAGGGAAAAGGTGAGGAAAGAGTGAGAAAAAGTGAGAAAATCAAGTGAGAAATGAAAAGGAGGACAAAAGTGAAAAGTGGGAGAATTGAAAAGAAAGTGAGAAAGAAAGGAAGAGAAGAATGTGAGAAATGAAAGTGAGAAAAAAGCGAGAAAGGAAATTGACAAAAAAGAATGCGAGAAAGAAGAGAAAAGAAATTGCAAAAAAGTGAAAAAAAATGGGAAAAGAAAGTGACAAATAAAAATGAGAAAAGAAAACGAGCGAAAAGGTGAGAAGAGAAAGCGAGAAAAGAAATTCAGAACAGAAAAAGACAAAAGTGAGAAAAAAAGTGAGGAAAGAAGGTCAGAAATCAAAGTGAGAAAAGAGTGAGAAAACAAAGTGAGTAAAGAAAGCGAGAAAAGATGGGAAAAATTGCGAAAAGAAAGTGCGAAAAGAAAGTGAGAACAGTAAGTGAGAAAACAAAGTGAGAAAAGAAAGGGATAAAAATAAGCGGGAAAAAGTGAGAAAATGAGAAAAAAAAGTGGAGAAAAAAAGTGGAGAAAAGAACGCGAGAAGAGAAAATGAGCAAAATAGTGAAAAAAGAAAGCGAGAAAACAAAGCGAGAAAAGAAAGTCAGACCAGAAAAAAAAGAAATTAAAGTGACCAAAGAAAGTGAGGAAAGAAGGTGAGAAAACAAAGCGGGAACGGAGTGAAAAAACAATAAGAGGAACATGAGAAGTGAAAGAAACGAAAAGAAATGAGCAAAGGGTGTGAAGAAAGTAAGAAAAAAGTGAGAAAAAAGCGAGAAAAGGAATTGAGAAAAAAGAATGCGAGAAAAAAGAGAAGAGAAAATGTGATTACAAGGTGGGAAAAGAAGTTGAGAAAAGAAAGTGAGAAGACAAAGTGAGAAAGAAAAAGGAGGGGAAAATGTGAGAAAAGTGAAAAAATAAATTGAAAAAAGACAATGAGAAACGAAAGGGAGGGAAAAGGTGAGGAAAGAGTGAGAAAAAGTGAGAAAGTCAAGTGAGAAATGAAAAGGAGGACAAAAGTGAAAAGTGGGAGAATTGAAAAGAAAGTGAGAAAGAAAGGGAGAGAATAATGTGAGAAAGGAAAGTGAGAAAAAAGCGAGAAAGGAAATTGACAAAAAAGAATGCGAGAAAGAAGAGAAAAGAAATTGCAAAAAAGTGAAAAAAAATGGGAAAAGAAAGTGACAAATAAAAGTGAGCAAAGAAAACGAGCGAAAAGGTGAGAAGAGAAAGCGAGAAAAGAAATTCAGAGCAGAAAAATAAAAAAGTGAGAAAAGAAAGTGAGGAAAGAAGGTCAGAAATCAAAGTGAGAATAGAGTGAGAAAACAAAGTGAGGAAAGAAAGCGAGAAAAGATGGGAAAAATTGCGAAAAGAAAGTGAGAAAAGAAAGTGAGAAAACTAAGTGAGAAAAGAAAGGTAAGAAAAAAAGCGAGAAAAAATAAAAGAAAAAGAACGTGAAAAAAGAAAATGAGAAACGAAAGGGAGGAGTAAAGTGAAAAAAAGAATGAGACAAGAAAAAAACAAAAGAAAGCGAAAAAAATGAGAAAATCAAGTGAGAAAAGAAAGGGAGAAAATAATGTGAGAAAAAATTTTTAAAAAAGTGAGAATGGCAAGTCAAAAGAGAATGCGAATAAGAGAGAAATTGCGAAAAAAAAATGAAAAAAGAAAGTGACAAAAGAAAGTGAGAGAAGAAAATGAGAAAAGAAAGTGAGAAAGAAAGTGAGAAAAAAAGTGAGAAAAGAAAAAGAAAAGAAATGAGAAAAGAAAGTGAGAATAGCAAGGGAGAGAAAAATTTGAGAAAAAAAGTAAGGAAAGATTGTAAGAAAATTAAGTGATATTCAGAAAAGAAGTTCAGAAAAAAGTAAGAAAATAAAATGAGGAAAGAAAGTGAGAAAAGAAAACAGCGAGAAAAAATGTAGAAAAAGAGAAAGAACGTGAAAAAAGAAAAGGAGAAACGAAAGGGAGGAGTTAAGTGGAAAAAGAATGAGACAAGAAAAAGACAAAAGAAAGCGAAAAAAATGAGAAAGTCGAGTGAAAAAAAGGGAGGAAAAAAGTGAGAAGTGAGAGAAATTAAAAGAAAGTGAGAAAAGAAAAAGAAAAGAAAGGAGAAAAGAAAGTGAGAATAGCAAGTGGGAAAAAAAATTGAGAAAAAAAGTAAGAAAAGATTGAAAGAAAGTAAAGTGATATTCAGAAAAGAAGTTCAGAAAAAAGTGAGACAAAAAATGAGAAAAGGAAGTGAGAAAAGAAAGTGAGAAAAGAAAAAGCGAGAAAAAATTTAAGAAAAAGAACCTGAAAAAAGAAAATGAGAAACGAAAGGGAGGAGTAAAGTGAAAAAAGAATGAGACAAGAAAAAGACAAAAGAAAGCGAAAAAATGAGAAAATCAAGTGAGAAAAGAAAGGGAGGAAAAAGTGAGAAGTGAGAGAAATTAAATGAAAGTGGGAAAGAAAGGGAGAAAATAATGTGAGAAAAAAATTTTCAAAAAGTGAGAATGGCAAGTGAAAAGAGAATGCGAGAAAAATGAGAAATTGCAAAAAAAAGAGAAAAGAAAGTGACAAAAGAAAGTGAGAGAAGAAAATGAGAAAACAAAGTGAGAAAAAAATTGAGGAAAGAAAGGTGGAAAGAGTGTGAGAATAGCAAGCGAGAGAAGAAATTGAGAAAAGAAAGTAAGAAAAGATTGAAAGGAAATAAAGTGATATTCTGAAAAGAAGTTCAGAAAAAAGTGAGACAGAGACAAAAAATATTGAGAAAAGAAAGTGAAAAAAGAAATTGAGAAGAATCACTGAGAAATGAAAGAAAGAAAGTAAACCAAAAAAATGAGAAAATAAAATGCGAAAAGCAATTGAGAGATGAAAGTCAGAAAAGAAAGTGAGAAAAGATATGAGAAAGAAAAAGAAAAATAAGTGAGAAAAGAAAGTGGGTAAGGAAAGTGAGAAAAAAGGGAGGAAAAGGGTGAGAAGTGAAAGAAATTAAAAGAAAGGGAGAAAGAAAGGGAGAGAAGAATATGAGAAAAGAAAGTGAGAAAAAAGCGAGAAAGGAAAGTGAGAAAAGAATGCGAGATAGGAAAATGAGAAAAAAGAGAAAAGAAAATGAGAAAAGAAAACAGCGAGAAAAAATGTAAGAAAAAGAACGTGAAAAAAGAAAATGAGAAACGAAAGGGAGGAGTAAAGTGAAAAAAGAATGAGACAAGAAAAAGACAAAAGAAAAAAGTGAGCAAAGGGTGAGCAAAGGGTGTTAAGAAGACAAAAGAAAAAAGTGAGAAAAAAGCGAGAAAAGGAATTGAGAAAAAAGAATGCGAGAAAAAAGAGAAGAGAAAATGTGATTACAAGGTGGGAAAAGAAGTTGAGAAAAGGAAAAGGGTGAGAAGTGAAAGAAATTAAAAGAAAGAGAGAAAGAAAGTGAGAGAAGAATATGAGAAAAGAAAGTGAGAAAAAAGCGAGAAAGGAAAGTGAGAAAAGAATGCGAGATAGGAAAATGAGAAAAAAGAGAAAAGAAAATGAGAAAAGAAAAAAGCGAGAAAAAATATAAGAAAAAGAACGTGAAAAAAGAAAATGAGAAACGAAAGGGAGGAGTAAAGTGAAAAAAGAATGAGACAAGAAAAAGACAAAAGAAAGCGAGAAAAATGAGAAAATCAAGTGAGAAAAGAAAGGGAGAAAATAATGTGAGAAAAAATTTTAATAAAGTGAGAATGGCAAGTGAAAAGAGAAGGCGAGAAAAATGAGAAATTGCAAAAAAAAGAAAAGAAAGTGACAAAAAAAAGTGAGAGAAGAAAATGAGAAAAGAAAGTGAGAAAAAAATTGAGGAAAGAAAGGTGGAAAGAGTGTGAGAATAGCAAGCGAGAGAAGAAATTGAGAAAAGAAAGTGAGAAAAGATTGAAAGGAAATAAAGTGATATTCTGAAAAGAAGTTCAGAAAAAAGTGAGACAGAGACAAAAAATATTGAGAAAAGAAAGTGAAAAAAGAAATTGAGAAGAATCACTGAGAAATGAAAGGGAGAAAGTAAACCAAAAAAATGAGAAAATAAAATGAGAAAAGCAATTGAGAGATGAGAGTTAGAAAAGAAAGTGAGAAAAGATATGAGAAAGAAAAAGAAAAATAAGTGAGAAAAGAAAGTGAAAGAAGAAAGTGAGAAAAAAGAGAAAAGAAATTGAGAAAAGAGAATGAGAGAAGAAATTGAGAAAAGAAAGTGAGTAAAGAAATTGAGAAGAATAGGTGAGAAAAGAAAGTGAGAAAATATAGTGACAAAAGAAATGAGATAAGAAAGAGGGAAAATAAGTGAAAAATTAAAAGGAGTTAGGAAAGTGGGAACAGAAAGGGAGGAAAAAAGTCAGAAGAAACATCGAAAAAAGAAAGTGAAAAACGAAAGTGAGAAACGAAAGGGAGGGAAAAAATGAGAAAAGGAAGTGGGACAAAAAAATGAGAAAAGAAATTGAGAAAAGAAAAAAGCGAGAAAAAATGAAGAAAAAGAACGTGAAAAAAGAAAATGAGAAACGAAAGGGAGGAGTAAAGTGAAAAAAGATTGAGACAAGAAAAAGACAAAAGAAAGCGAAAAAAATGAGATAATCAAGTGAGAAAAGAAAGGGAGAAAATAATGTGAGACAAAAATTTTAAAAAAGTGAGAATGGCAAGTGAAAAGAGAATGCGAGAAAAATGAGAATTTGCAAAAAAAGAGAAAAGAAAGTGACAAAAGAAAGTGAGAGAAGAAAATGAGAAAAGAAAGTAAGAAAAAAATTGAGGAAAGAAAGGTGGAAAGAGTGTGAGAATAGCAAGCGAGAGAAGAAATTGAGAAAAGAAAGTGAGAAAAAAGCGAGAAAGGAAAGTCAGAAAAAAATGCGAGATAGGAAAATGAGAAAAAAGAGAAAAGAAATTGAGAAAAGAGAGTGAGAGAAGAAATTGAGAAAAGAAAGTGAGTAAAGAAATTGAGAAGAATAAGTGAGAAAAGAAATTGAGAAAATATAGTGACAAAAGAAATGAGATAAGAAAGAGGGAAAATTAGTGAAAAATGAAAAGGAGTTAGGAAAGTGGGAACAGAAAGGGAGGAAAAAAATGAGAAAAGGAAGTGAGACAAAAAATGAGATGAGAAAGTGAGAAAAGAAAAAAGCGAGAAAAAATGTAAGAAAAAGAACGTGAAAAAAGAAAAAGAGAAACGAAAGAGAGGAGTAAAGTGAAAAAAGATTGAGACAAAAAAAGACAAAAGAAAGCGAAAAAAATGAGAAAATCAAGTGAGAAAAGAAAGGGAGAAAATAATGTGAGAAAAAATTTTTAAAAAAGTGAGAATGGCAAGTCAAAAGAGAATGCGAATAAGAGAGAAATTGCGAAAAAAAAATGAAAAAAGAAAGTGACAAAAGAAAGTGAGAGAAGAAAATGAGAAAAGAAAGTAAGAAAAAAATTGAGGAAAGAAAGGTGGAAAGAGTGTGAGAATAGCAAGCGAGAGAAGAAATTGAGAAAAGAAAGTAAGAAAAGATTGAAAGGAAATAAAGAGATATTCTGAAAAGAAGTTCAGAAAAAAGTGAGACAGAGCAAAAAAATATTGAGAAAAGAAAGTGAAAAAAGAAATTGAGAAGAATCACTGAAAAATGAAAGGGAGAAAGTAAACCAAAAAAATGAGAAAATAAAATGCGAAAAGCAATTGGGAGATGAAAGTTAGAAAGGAAGTGAGAAAAGATATGAGAAAGAAAAAGAAAAATAAGTGAGAAAAGAAAGTGAGTAAGGAAAGTGAGAAAAAAGGGAGGAAAAGGGTGAGAAGTGAAAGAAATTAAAAGAAAGGGAGAAAGAAAGGTAGAGAAGAATATGAGAAAAGAAAGTGAGAAAAAAGCGAGAAAGGAAAGTGAGAAAAGAATGCGAGATAGGAAAATGAGAAAAAAGAGAAAAGAAAATGAGAAAAGAGAGTGAGAGAAGAAATTGAGAAAAGAAAGTGAGTAAAGAAATTGAGAAGAATAAGTGAGAAAAGAAAGTGAGAAAATATAGTGACAAAAGAAATGAGATAAGAAAGAGGGAAAATAAGTGAAAAATGAAAAGGAGTTAGGAAAGTGGGAACAGAAAGGGAGGAAAAAAGTCAGAAGAAACATCGAAAAAAGAAAGTGAAAAACGAAAGTGAGAAACGAAAGGGAGGGAAAAAATGAGAAAAGGAAGTGAGACAAAAAAATGAGAAAAGAAAGTGAGAAAAAAAAAGCGAGAAAAAGTTAAGAAAAAGAACGTGAAAAAAGAAAATGAGAAACGAAAGGGAGGAGTAAAGTGAAAAAAGATTGAGACAAGAAAAAGACAAAAGAAAGCGAAAAAAATGAGAAAATCAAGTGAGAAAAGAAAGGGAGGAAAAAAAGTGAGAAGTGAGAGAAATTAAAAGAAAGTGAGAAAGAAAAGGAGAGAATAATGTGAAAAAAAATTTTAAAAAGTGAGAATGGCAAGTAAAAAAAGAATGCGAAAAAGAGAGACATTGCGAAAAAAAAATGAGAAAAGAAAGTGACAAAAGAAAGTGAGAAAAGAGAAAGAGAAGAAAGGAGAAAAGAAAATGAGAATAGCAAGTGAGAGAAACAATTGAGAAAAAAAGGAAGAAAAGATTGTAAGAAAATAAAGTGATATTCAGAAAAGAAGTTAAGAAAAAAGTGAGACAAAAAAATGAGAAAGGAAAGTGAGAAAAGAAATTGAGAAGAATCAGTGAGAAATGAAAGGGAGAAAGTAAACCAAAAAAAGTGAGAAAATAAAATGCGAAAAGCAATTGAGAAAAGAAAGTTAGAAAACAAAGTGAGAAAGGATATGAGAAAGAAAAAGAAAAATAAGTGAGAAAAGAAAGTGAGTAAAAAAGTGAGAAAAAAATCGAGAAAAAAATTGAGAAAAAAACAGCGAAAAAAAAGTGAAAAACGAAAGTGAGAAGTTAAGTCAGAAAAAAGGGAGGAAAAGGGTGAGAAGTGAGAGAAATTAAAAGAAAGGGAGAAAGAAAGGGAGAGAAGAATATGAGAAAAGAAAGTGAGAAAAAAGCGAGAAAGGAAAGTGAGAAAAGAATGCGAGATAGGAAAATGAGAAAAAAGAGAAAAGAAAGTGAGAAAAGAGAGTGAGAGAAGAAATTGAGAAAAGAAAGTGAGTAAAGAAATTGAGAAGAATAAGTGAGAAAAAAAAGTGAGAAAAAATAGTGACAAAAGAAATGAGATAAGAACGAGGGAAAATAAGTGAGAAATGAAAAGGAGTTAGGAAAGTGGGAAAAGAAAGGGAGGAAAAAAGTGAGAAGAAACATCGAAAAAAGAAAGTGAAAAACGAAAGTGAGAAACGAAAGGGAGGGAAAAATGAGAAAAGGAAGTGAGACAAAAAAATGAGAAAAGAAAGTGAGAAAAGAAAAAAGCGAGAAAAATGTAAGAAAAAGAACGTGAAAAAAGAAAATGAGAAACGAAAGGGAGGAGTAAAGTGAAAAAAGATTGAGACAAGAAAAAGACAAAAGAAAGCGAAAAAAATGAGAAAATCAAGTGAGAAAAAAAGGGAGGAAAAAAATGAGAAGTGAGAGAAATTAAAAGAAAGTGAGAAAGAAAGGGAGAGAATAATGTGAAAAATAATTTAAAGAAGTGAGAATTGCAAGTGAAAAAAGAATGCGAAAAAGAGAGAGACATTGCGAAAAAAATTGAGAAAAGAAAGTGACAAAAGAAAGTGAGAGAAGAAATTGAGAAAAGAAAGTGAGAAAAATAGTGAGAAAAGAAAAAGAGAAGAAAGGAGAAAAGAATATGAGAATAGCAAGTGAGAGAAAAAATTGAGAAAAAAAGTAAGAAAAGATTGTAGGAAAATAAAGTGATATTCAGAAAAAAAGTTCAGAAAAAAGTGAGACAAAAAAATGAGAAAAGAAAGTGAGAAAAGAAATTGAAAAGTATCAGTGAGAAATGAAAGGGAGAAAGTAAACAAAAAAAGTGAGAAAGTAAAATGCGAAAAGCAATTGAGAGATGAAAGTTAGAAAAGAAAGTGAGAAAACATATGAGAAAGAAAAAGAAAAATAAGTGAGAAAAGAAAGTGAGTAAAGAAAGTGAGAAAAAAATCGAGAAAAAATTGAGAAAAAAATTGAGAAAAAAACAGCAAAAAAAGAAAGTGAAAAACGAAAGTGAGAAGTCAAGTGAGAAAAAAAAGGCAGGAAGGAGGTGAGAGAAATTGAAAGAAAGGGAGAAAGAATATGAGAAAAAAAAGTGAGAAAAAATCGAGAAAGGAAAGTGAGAAAAGAATGCGATATAGGAAAATGAGAAAAAATAGAAAAGAAAGTGAGAAAAGAGAGTGAGAGAAGAAATTGAGAAAAGAAAGTGAGTAAAGAAATTGAGAAGAATAAGTGAGAAAAGAAAGTGAGAAAATATAGTGACAAAAGAAATGAGATAAGAACGAGGGAAAATAAGTGAGAAATGAAAAGGAGTTAGGAAAGTGGGAACAGAAAGGGAGGAAAAAAGTGAGAAGAAACATCAAAAAAAGAAAGTGAAAAACGAAAGTGAGAAACGAAATGGAGAGAATAAATGAGAAAAGGAAGTGGGAAAAGAAAGTGAGAAAAGAAAGTGAGAAAAGAAAGTGAGAAAAGAAAGTGAAAAAAGAAAGTGAGAAAAGAAAGGGGGAAAAGAGAGGGATAAAAAATGAGAAAAGAGAGGGATACAAAAATTGAAAAAATAAGGTGAGAGAAGAAATTGAGAAAAGAAAGTGAGTAAAGAAATTGAGAAGAATAAGTGAGAAAAAAAGTGAGAAAAAATAGTGACAAAAGAAATGAGATAAGAACGAGCGAAAAGAAGTGAGAAATGAAAAGGAGTTAGGAAAGTGGGAACAGAAAGGGAGTAAAAAAGTGAGAAGTGAGAGAAATTAAAAGAAAGTGAGAAAGAAAGGGAGAGAATAATGTGAAAAAAAATTTAAAAAAGTGAGAATGGCAAGTGAAAAAAGAATGCGAAAAAGAGAGAGACATTGCGAAAAAAAATGAGAAAAGAAAGTGACAAAAGAAAGTGAGAGAAGAAATTGAGAAAAGAAAGTGAGAAAAATAGTGAGAAAAGAAAAAGAGAAGAAAGGAGAAAAGAAAATGAGAATAGCAAGTGAGAGAAAAAATTGAGAAAAAAAGGAAGAAAAGATTGTAAGAAAATAAAGTGATATTCAGAAAAGAAGTTCAGAAAAAAGTGAGACAAAAAATGAGAAAAGAAAGTGAGAAAAGAAATTGAGAAGAATCAGTGAGAAATGAAAGGGAGAAAGTAAACCAAAAAAGTGAGAAAACAAAATGCGAAAAGCCATTGAGAAAAGAAAGTTAGAAAAGAAAGTGAGAAAGGATATGAGAAAGAAAAAGAAAAATAAGTGAGAAAAGAAAGTGAGTAAAGAAAGTGAGAAAAAAATCGAGAAAAAAATTGAGAAAAAAATTGAGAAAAAAACAGCAAAAAAAGAAAGTGAAAAACGAAAGTGAGAAGTCAAGTGAGAAAAAAAGGCAGGAAGGAGGTGAGAGAAATTAAAAGAAAGGGAGAAAGAATAAAAAAAAAGTGAGAAAAAATCGAGAAAGGAAAGTGAGAAAAGAATGCGATATAGGAAAATGAGAAAAAATAGAAAAGAAAGTGAGAAAAGAGAGTGAGAGAAGAAATTGAGAAAAGAAAGTGAGTAAAGAAATTGAGAAGAATAAGTGAGAAAAGAAAGTGAGAAAATATAGTGACAATAGAAATGAGATAAGAACGAGGGAAATAAGTGAGAAATGAAAAGGAGTTAGGAAAGTGGGAACAGAAAGGGAGGAATAAAGTGAGAAGAAACATCAAAAAAAGAAAGTGAAAAACGAAAGTGAGAAACGAAATGGAGAGAATAAATGAGAAAAGGAAGTGGGAAAAGAAAGTGAGAAAAGAAAGTGAGAAAAGAAAGTGAGAAAAGAAAGTGAAAAAAGAAAGTGAGAAAAAAAACTGAAAAAATGAAGTGAAAAAATAAAGTGAGAAAAGAAAGGGGGAAAAGAGAGGGATAAAAAATGAGAAAAGAGAGGGATACAAAAATTGAAAAAATAAGGTGAGAAAAGAAAGTGAGGAAAGAAAGTGAAAAAGGAAAGTGAGAAAAAAAAGTGAGAAAAGAATGTGAGAGAAGGGAGGGATATAAAAAGAGAAAATAAAGTGAAGAAAGAACGTGAGAAAAGAAAGTGAAAAAAGAACGCGAGGAAAGAAAATGAGAAAAGAAAGCGAAAAAAAGTAAAAAAAGAAAGTGAGATAAGAAAGTGAGAAACGAAAGAAAGGAAAAAAAGTAAGAAAAAGTGAAAGAGAAAGTGGGAAACAGAAGTGAGAAAAGAAAATTGAAAAAGAAAGTGAGAAAAGTAAATGCAAAAAAGAAAAGTGAGAAAAGAAGGCAAAAAAAGAAATTGAAAAAAGGGAGTGTAAAAATAATTGTGAGAAAAGAGAAGAATGAAAAAGGTGAGAAAAGAGAGTGAAAAAAGAAAGTGAAGAAAGAAACAAAGTGAGAAAAAAGTGAGAAGCGAAAAGGAGGGAAAAAGTGAGAAAAAGTTGAGAAAGTGAAAAAAGAACGTGAGAAAATAACTGTGAGAAAAAAGATGGATGAAAAAACCCGACAAAAGAAATTGAAAAAAGAGATTGAGAACAGAAAGAGGAAAAAAAAGAAAAGAGAGGGACGAAAGAAGTGTGAAAAAAAGGAAAAAAGAAAGTGAGAAAAGAAAGTGGAAAAAAAGTGAAAGGAAAGGAGAAAAGAAAGTGAGAAGCGAAAAGGAGGGAAAAAGTGAGAAAATATTCAGAAAGTAAAAAAAGAAAGAGAAAATAAACGGGAGAAAAAAAGGATTAATAACGTGAGAAAATTAAAAAAGGAAAAAAAAAGCGAAAAAAGAAAGTGACAAACATAAGTGAAAAAACAAAGTCAGAAAAGAAACTGACAAAAGAAATTGAAAAAAGAAAGTGAGAACAGAAAGAGAGAAAAGAAAGAGAGAAAAGAGAGGGACAAAAGAAGTGTGAAAAAGTGAAAAAAAAAGAAAGTGAGAAAATAAAGTGGAAAGAAGTGAAAGGAGGTGAGAAAAGAAAATGAGAAGCGAAAAGGAGGGAAAAAGTGAGAAAAAATTGAGAAAGTGAAAAAAAAGTGAGAAAATAACTGTGAGAAAAAAGATGGATAAAAAAACCGACAAAACAGATTGAAAAAAGAAAGTGAGCACAGAAAGAGAGAGAAAAAAAGAGAAAAGAGAGGGACGAAAAAAGTGTGAAATAAAAGGGTAAAAAGAAAGTGAGAAAAGAAAGTGGAAAAAAAGTGAAAGGCAGTGAGAAAAGAAAGTGAGGAAATAAAGTGAAAAAGGAAAGTGAGAAAAGAAAGTGAGAAAAAAATGCGAGAAAAGAGAGGGATATAAAAAGAGAAAATAAAGTGAAGAAAGAATGTGAGAAAAAAAAGTGAAAAAAGAACGCGAGAAAAGAAAATGAGAAAAGAAAGCGAAAACAAAAGTAAAAAAAGAAAGTGAGATGAGAAAGTGAGAAACAAAAGAAAGGAAAAAAAGTGAAAAAAAGTGAAAGAGAAAGTGAGAAAAGGAATTGAGAAAAGAAAATTGAAAAAGAAAGTGAGAAAAGTAAATGCAAAAAAGAAAAGTGAGAAAAGAAAGCGAAAAAACAAATTGAAAAAAGGGAGTGTGAAAATATTTGTGAGAAAAGAGAAGAATGAAAAAGGTGAGAAAAGAGCGTGAAAAAAGAAAGTGAAGAAAGAAACAAAATGAGAAAAAAAGTGAGAAGCGAAAAGGAGGGAAAAATTGAGAAAAAACTGAGAAAGTGAAAAAAGAAAGTGAGAAAATAACTGTGAGAAAAAAGATGGATGAAAAAACCGACAAAAGAAATTGAAAAAAGAAAGTGAGAACAGAAAGAGAGAAAAAAAGAGAAAAGAGAGGGACGAAAGAAGTGTGAAAAAAAGGAAAAAAGAAAGTGAGAAAAGAAAGTGGAAAAAAAGTGAAAGGAAGTGAGAAAAGAAAGTGAGAAGCGAAAAGGAGGGAAAAAGAGAAAAGATTCAGAAAGTAAAAGAAGAAAGAGAAAATAAACAGGAGAAAAAAAAGGATGAATAACGTGAGAAAATAAAAAAAGAAAAAAAAGCGAAAAAATAAAGTGACAAATTTAAGTGAAAAAACGAAGTGAGAAAAGAAAGCGAGATGTTACTGAGTGAAGCGAGAGATTTTTATCACATCAGAAACGAGTATTTCTAAGCATTCAAATACGCATGGAAATTGTTCCAATTTACGTACAAAGCTCAGAAAAAGAGCTAATAACATAATTTTAAGTTAATCTAATCATAAGACCTATCAAATAAGACATGATTCGGCTCGATAATTTTCGGGTTTTTGCACTCGTTGGTACAAAATGGAGACTGACATTGAACTGATTCGTTATCAGACAAAATACCGGGAAAATGAGCATCAAATTTTGCAGTCTAAAAAACCATTTGTTGCTATCATCGATGAGTTATTACGTTGCTATGTACGTAACGAGGCCAAGACGTTGCTCTATATACATTCTGATATCTTTATAGACGTTGTTTTATGTAGTTTGAATCAATTGAAAATACGAAATAGTGGTTTCACCTTTACATGAGAAACGATCGTGAGAAAAGAAATCGAAAAAAGAAACTGAAAAAATCGTGTGAAAATAAATGTGAGAAAAGAGAAGAATGAAAAAAGTGAGAAAAGAAAGTGAGAAAATATAGTGACAAAAGAAATGAGATAAGAACGAGGGAAATAAGTGAGAAATGAAAAGGAGTTAGGAAAGTGGGAACAGAAAGGGAGGAATAAAGTGAGAAGAAACATCAAAAAAAGAAAGTGAAAAACGAAAGTGAGAAACGAAATGGAGAGAATAAATGAGAAAAGGAAGTGGGAAAAGAAAGTGAGAAAAGAAAGTGAGAAAAGAAAGTGAGAAAAGAAAGTGAAAAAAGAAAGTGAGAAAAAAAACTGTAAAAATGAAGTGAAAAAATAAAGTGAGAAAAGAAAGGGGGAAAAGAGAGGGATAAAAAATGAGAAAAGAGAGGGATACAAAAATTGAAAAAATAAGGTGAGAAAAGAAAGTGAGGAAAGAAAGTGAAAAAGGAAAGTGAGAAAAAAAAGTGAGAAAAGAATGTGAGAGAAGGGAGGGATATAAAAAGAGAAAATAAAGTGAAGAAAGAACGTGAGAAAAGAAAGTGAAAAAAGAACGCGAGGAAAGAAAATGAGAAAAGAAAGCGAAAAAAAGTAAAAAAAGAAAGTGAGATAAGAAAGTGAGAAACGAAAGAAAGGAAAAAAAGTAAGAAAAAGTGAAAGAGAAAGTGGGAAACAGAAGTGAGAAAAGAAAATTGAAAAAGAAAGTGAGAAAAGTAAATGCAAAAATGAAAAGTGAGAAAAGAAGGCAAAAAAAAAAGAAATTGAAAAAAGGGAGTGTAAAAATAATTGTGAGAAAAGAGAAGAATGAAAAAGGTGAGAAAAGAGAGTGAAAAAAGAAAGTGAAGAAAGAAACAAAGTGAGAAAAAAGTGAGAAGCGAAAAGGAGGGAAAAAGTGAGAAAAAGTTGAGAAAGTGAAAAAAGAACGTGAGAAAATAACTGTGAGAAAAAAGATGGATGAAAAAACCCGACAAAAGAAATTGAAAAAAGAGATTGAGAACAGAAAGAGGAAAAAAAAGAAAAGAGAGGGACGAAAGAAGTGTGAAAAAAAGGAAAAAAGAAAGTGAGAAAAGAAAGTGGAAAAAAAGTGAAAGGAAAGGAGAAAAGAAAGTGAGAAGCGAAAAGGAGGGAAAAAGTGAGAAAATATTCAGAAAGTAAAAAAAGAAAGAGAAAATAAACGGGAGAAAAAAAGGATTAATAACGTGAGAAAATTAAAAAAGGAAAAAAAAGCGAAAAAAGAAAGTGACAAATATAAGTGAAAAAACAAAGTCAGAAAAGAAACTGACAAAAGAAATTGAAAAAAGAAAGTGAGAACAGAAAGAGAGAAATGAAAGAGAGAAAAGAGAGGGACAAAAGAAGTGTGAAAAAGTGAAAAAAAAAGAAAGTGAGAAAATAAAGTGGAAAGAAGTGAAAGGAGGTGAGAAAAGAAAATGAGAAGCGAAAAGGAGGGAAAAAGTGAGAAAAAATTGAGAAAGTGAAAAAAAAGTGAGAAAATAACTGTGAGAAAAAAGATGGATAAAAAAACCGACAAAACAGATTGAAAAAAGAAAGTGAGCACAGAAAGAGAGAGAAAAAAAGAGAAAAGAGAGGGACGAAAAAAGTGTGAAATAAAAGGGTAAAAAGAAAGTGAGAAAAGAAAGTGGAAAAAAAGTGAAAGGCAGTGAGAAAAGAAAGTGAGGAAATAAAGTGAAAAAGGAAAGTGAGAAAAGAAAGTGAGAAAAAAATGCGAGAAAAGAGAGGGATATAAAAAGAGAAAATAAAGTGAAGAAAGAATGTGAGAAAAAAAAGTGAAAAAAGAACGCGAGAAAAGAAAATGAGAAAAGAAAGCGAAAACAAAAGTAAAAAAAGAAAGTGAGATGAGAAAGTGAGAAACAAAAGAAAGGAAAAAAAGTGAAAAAAAGTGAAAGAGAAAGTGAGAAAAGGAATTGAGAAAAGAAAATTGAAAAAGAAAGTGAGAAAAGTAAATGCAAAAAAGAAAAGTGAGAAAAGAAAGCGAAAAAAGAAATTGAAAAAAGGGAGTGTGAAAATATTTGTGAGAAAAGAGAAGAATGAAAAAGGTGAGAAAAGAGCGTGAAAAAAGAAAGTGAAGAAAGAAACAAAATGAGAAAAAAAGTGAGAAGCGAAAAGGAGGGAAAAATTGAGAAAAAACTGAGAAAGTGAAAAAAGAAAGTGAGAAAATAACTGTGAGAAAAAAGATGGATGAAAAAACCGACAAAAGAAATTGAAAAAAGAAAGTGAGAACAGAAAGAGAGAAAAAAAGAGAAAAGAGAGGGACGAAAGAAGTGTGAAAAAAAGGAAAAAAGAAAGTGAGAAAAGAAAGTGGAAAAAAAGTGAAAGGAAGTGAGAAAAGAAAGTGAGAAGCGAAAAGGAGGGAAAAAGAGAAAAGATTCAGAAAGTAAAAAAAGAAAGAGAAAATAAACAGGAGAAAAAAAAGGATGAATAACGTGAGAAAATAAAAAAAGAAAAAAAAGCGAAAAAATAAAGTGACAAATTTAAGTGAAAAAACGAAGTGAGAAAAGAAAGCGAGATGTTACTGAGTGAAGCGAGAGATTTTTATCACATCAGAAACGAGTATTTCTAAGCATTCAAATACGCATGGAAATTGTTCCAATTTACGTACAAAGCTCAGAAAAAGAGCTAATAACATAATTTTAAGTTAATCTAATCATAAGACCTATCAAATAAGACATGATTCGGCTCGATAATTTTCGGGTTTTTGCACTCGTTGGTACAAAATGGAGACTGACATTGAACTGATTCGTTATCAGACAAAATACCGGGAAAATGAGCATCAAATTTTGCAGTCTAAAAAACCATTTGTTGCTATCATCGATGAGTTATTACGTTGCTATGTACGTAACGAGGCCAAGACGTTGCTCTATATACATTCTGATATCTTTATAGACGTTGTTTTATGTAGTTTGAATCAATTGAAAATACGAAATAGTGGTTTCACCTTTACATGAGAAACGATCGTGAGAAAAGAAATCGAAAAAAAAGAAACTGAAAAAAGCGTGTGAAAATAAATGTGAGAAAAGAGAAGAATGAAAAAAGTGAGAAAAGAGAGTGAGAAAAGAAAGTGAAGAAACAAAGTGAGAGAAAAAAGTGAGAAAAAATTGAGAAAGTGAAAAAAGAAAGTGAGAAAATAACTGTGAGAAAAAAGATGGATGAAAAAACCGACAAAAGAAATTGAAAAAAGAAAGTGAGAACAGAAAGAGAGAAAAAAAGAGAAAAGAGAGGGACGAAAGAAGTGTGAAAAAAAGGAAAAAAGAAAGTGAGAAAAGAAAGTGGAAAAAAAGTGAAAGGAAGTGAGAAAAGAAAGTGAGAAGCGAAAAGGAGGAAAAAAGAGAAAAGATTCAGAAAGTAAAAAAAGAAAGAGAAAATAAACAGGAGAAAAAAAAGGATGAATAACGTGAGAAAATAAAAAAAGAAAAAAAAGCGAAAAAATAAAGTGACAAATTTAAGTGAAAAAACAAAGTGAGAAAAGAAAGCGAGATGTTACTGATTGAAGCGAGAGATTTTTATCACATCAGAAACGAGTATTTCTAAGCATTCAAATACGCATGGAAATTGTTCCAATTTACGTACAAAGCTCAGAAAAAGAGCTAATAACATAATTTTAAGTTAATCTAATCATAAGACCTATCAAATAAGACATGATTCGGCTCGATAATTTTCGGGTTTTTGCACTCGTTGGTACAAAATGGAGACTGACATTGAACTGATTCGTTATCAGACAAAATACCGGGAAAATGAGCATCAAATTTTGCAGTCTAAAAAACCATTTGTTGCTATCATCGATGAGTTATTACGTTGCTGTGTACGTAACGAGGCCAAGACGTTGCTCTATATACATTCTGATATCTTTATAGACGTTGTTTAATGTAGTTTGAATCAATTGAAAATACGAAATAGTGGTTTCACCTTTACATGAGAAACGAACGTGAGAAAAGAAATCAAAAAAAGAAACTGAAAAAAGCGTGTGAAAATAAATGTGAGAAAAGAGAAGAATGAAAAAAGTGAGAAAAGAGAGTGAGAAAAGAAAGTGAGAACAGAAAGAGAGAAAAGAGAGGGACAAAAGAAGTTTGAAAAAATGAAAATAAAGAAAGTGAGAAAATAAAGTGGAAAAAAGTGAAAGGAGGTGAGAAAAGAAAATGAGAAGCGAAAAGGAGGGAAAAAGTGAAAAAAAATTGAGAAAGTGAAAAAAAAGTGAGAAAATAACTGTGAGAAAAAAGATGGATGAAAAAACCGACAAAAGAAATTGAAAAAAGAAAGTGAGAACAGAAAGAGAGAAAAAAAAGAGAAAACAGAGGGACGAAAGAAGTGTGAAAAAAAAGGGAGAAAAGAAAGTGGAAAAAAAGTGAAAGGCTGTGAGAAAAGAAAGAGAGAAAAGAGAGGGACGAAAGGAGTGTGAAAAAATGAAAAAAAAAGAAAGTGAGAAAATAAAGTGGAAAAAAGTTAAAGGAAGTGAGAAAAGAAAGTGAGAAAAGAAAGTGAGAAGCGAAAAGGAGGGAAAAAGTGAGAAAAAATTGAGAAAGTGAAAAAAAAGTGAGAAAATAACTGTGAGAAAAAAGATGGATGAAAAAACCGACAAAAGAAATTGAAAAAAGAATGTGAGAACAGAAAGAGAGAAAAGAAAGAGAGAAAACAGAGGGACGAAAGAAGTGTGAAAAAAAGGGAAAAAAGAAAGTGAGAAAAGAAAGTGGAAAAAAGTGAAAGGCAGTGAGAAAAGAAAGAGAGAAAAGAGAGGGACGAAATGAGTGTGAAAAAATGAAAAAAAAAGAAAGTGAGAAAATAAAGTGGAAAAAAGTGAAAGGAAGTGAGAAAAGAAAGTGAGAAGCGAAAAGGAGGGAAAAGGTGAGAAAAAATTGAGAAAGTAAAAAAAAGTGAGAAAATAACTGTGAGAAAAAAGATGGATGAAAAAACCGACAAAAGAAATTGAAAAAAGAAAGTGAGAACAGAAAGAGAGAGAAAAAAAGAGAAAACAGAGGGAGGAAAGAAGTGTGAAAAAAAGGAAAAAATAAAGTTAGAAAATAAAGTGGAAAAAAGTGAAAGGAAGTGAAAAAAGAAAGTGAGAAGCGAAGAGGAAGGAAAAGTGAGAAAAAATTGAGAAAGTGAAACAAAGAAAGTGAGAAAATAACTGTGAGAAAAAAGATTGATGAAAAATTGAAAAATAAAGTGAAAAAAGAAAGCGAGAAAAGAAACTGACAAAAGAAATTGAAAAAAGAAAGTGAGAACAGAAAGAGAGAAAATTAAAATAGATAAGAGAGGAACGAAAAAAGTTTGAAAAAAAAGGGAAAAAAGAAAGTGAGAACAGAAAGAGAGAAAAGAAAGAGAGAAAAGAGAGGGACGAAAGAAGTGTGAAAAAAAAGAAAAAATAAAGTTAGAAAAAAAAGTGGAAAAAAGTGAAAGGAAGTGAGAAAAGAAAGTGGAAAAAAAGTGAAAGGAAGTGAGAAAAGAAAGTGAGAAGCGAAAAGGAGGGAAAAAGAGAAAAGATTCAGAAAGTAAAAGAAGAAAGAGAAAATAAACAGGAGAAAAAAAAGGATGAATAACGTGAGAAAATAAAAAAAGAAAAAAAAGCGAAAAAATAAAGTGACAAATTTAAGTGAAAAAACAAAGTGAGAAAAGAAAGCGAGATGTTACTGATTGAAGCGAGAGATTTTTATCACATCAGAAACGAGTATTTCTAAGCATTCAAATACGCATGGAAATTGTTCCAATTTACGTACAAAGCTCGGAAAAAGAGCTAATAACATAATTTTAAGTTAATCTAATCATAAGACCTATCAAATAAGACATGATTCGGCTCGATAATTTTCGGGTTTTTGCACTCGTTGGTACAAAATGGAGACTGACATTGAACTGATTCGTTATCAGACAAAATACCGGGAAAATGAGCATCAAATTTTGCAGTCTAAAAAACCATTTGTTGCTATCATCGATGAGTTATTACGTTGCTGTGTACGTAACGAGGCCAAGACGTTGCTCTATATACATTCTGATATCTTTATAGACGTTGTTTAATGTAGTTTGAATCAATT
Organism: Convolutriloba macropyga; assembly: GCF_964194025.1. NCBI lineage: Eukaryota > Metazoa > Xenacoelomorpha > Acoela > Convolutidae > Convolutriloba > Convolutriloba macropyga. Next base: position 72,992,236 of record NC_134474.1, on the reverse strand, counting down.
GAAAATACGAAATAGTGGTTTCACCTTTACATGAGAAACGAACGTGAGAAAAGAAATCAAAAAAAGAAACTGAAAAAAGCGTGTGAAAATAAATGTGAGAAAAGAGAAGAATGAAAAAAGTGAGAAAAGAGAGTGAGAAAAGAAAGTGAGAACAGAAAGAGAGAAAAGAGAGGGACAAAAGAAGTTTGAAAAAATGAAAATAAAGAAAGTGAGAAAATAAAGTGGAAAAAAGTGAAAGGAGGTGAGAAAAGAAAATGAGAAGCGAAAAGGAGGGAAAAAGTGAAAAAAAATTGAGAAAGTGAAAAAAAAGTGAGAAAATAACTGTGAGAAAAAAGATGGATGAAAAAACCGACAAAAGAAATTGAAAAAAGAAAGTGAGAACAGAAAGAGAGAAAAAAAAGAGAAAACAGAGGGACGAAAGAAGTGTGAAAAAAAAGGGAGAAAAGAAAGTGGAAAAAAAGTGAAAGGCTGTGAGAAAAGAAAGAGAGAAAAGAGAGGGACGAAAGGAGTGTGAAAAAATGAAAAAAAAAGAAAGTGAGAAAAGAAAGTGAGAAGCGAAAAGGAGGGAAAAAGTGAGAAAAAATTGAGAAATTGAAAAAAAGTGAGAAAATAACTGTGAGAAAAAAGATGGATGAAAAAACCGACAAAAGAAATTGAAAAAAGAATGTGAGAACAGAAAGAGAGAAAAGAAAGAGAGAAAACAGAGGGACGAAAGAAGTGTGAAAAAAAGGGAAAAAAGAAAGTGAGAAAAGAAAGTGGAAAAAAGTGAAAGGCAGTGAGAAAAGAAAGAGAGAAAAGAGAGGGACGAAATGAGTGTGAAAAAATGAAAAAAAAAGAAAGTGAGAAAATAAAGTGGAAAAAAGTTAAAGGAAGTGAGAAAAGAAAGTGAGAAAAGAAAGTGAGAAGCGAAAAGGAGGGAAAAAGTGAGAAAAAATTGAGAAATTGAAAAAAAGTGAGAAAATAACTGTGAGAAAAAAGATGGATGAAAAAACCGACAAAAGAAATTGAAAAAAGAATGTGAGAACAGAAAGAGAGAAAAGAAAGAGAGAAAACAGAGGGACGAAAGAAATGTGAAAAAAAGGGAAAAAAGAAAGTGAGAAAAGAAAGTGGAAAAAAGTGAAAGGCAGTGAGAAAAGAAAGAGAGAAAAGAGAGGGACGAAATGAGTGTGAAAAAATGAAAAAAAAAGAAAGTGAGAAAATAAAGTGGAAAAAAGTGAAAGGAAGTGAGAAAAGAAAGTGAGAAGCGAAAAGGAGGGAAAAGGTGAGAAAAAATTGAGAAAGTAAAAAAAAGTGAGAAAATAACTGTGAGAAAAAAGATGGATGAAAAAACCGACAAAAGAAATTGAAAAAAGAAAGTGAGAACAGAAAGAGAGAGAAAAAAAGAGAAAACAGTGGGAGGAAAGAAGTGTGAAAAAAAGGAAAAAATAAAGTTAGAAAATAAAGTGGAAAAAAGTGAAAGGAAGTGAAAAAAGAAAGTGAGAAGCGAAGAGGAAGGAAAAGTGAGAAAAAATTGAGAAAGTGAAAAAAAGAAAGTGAGAAAATAACTGTGAGAAAAAAGATTGATGAAAAATTGAAAAATAAAGTGAAAAAAGAAAGCGAGAAAAGAAACTGACAAAAGAAATTGAAAAAAGAAAGTGAGAACAGAAAGAGAGAAAATTAAAATAGATAAGAGAGGAACGAAAAAAGTTTGAAAAAAAAGGGAAAAAAGAAAGTGAGAACAGAAAGAGAGAAAAGAAAGAGAGAAAAGAGAGGGACGAAAGAAGTGTGAAAAAAAAGAAAAAATAAAGTTAGAAAATAAAGTGGAAAAAAGTGAAAGGAAGTGAGAAAAAAAAGTGAGAAGCGAAAAGGAGGGAAAAAGTGAGAAAAGGTTCAGAAAGTAAAAAAAGAACGAGAAAATAAACAGGAGAAAAAAGAAGGATGAAAAACGTGTGAAAATAAAAGAAGAAAAAAGAGCGAAAAAAGAAAGTGACAGATTTAAGTGAAAAAACAAAGTGAGAAAAGAAAGCGAGATGTTACTGCGTGAAGCGAGAGATTTTTATCACATCAGAAACGAGTATTTCTAAGCAATCAAATACGCATAGAAATCGCTCCAATTTATGTACAAAGCCCGGAAAAAGTGCAAATGACATAATTTTAAGTTAATCTAATCATAAGACCTATCAACTAAGACATGATTCGGCTCGATAATTTTCGGATTTTTGAATTCGTTGGTACAAAACGGAGACTGGCATTGAACTGATTCGTTATCAGACAAAATACCGGAAAAATGAGCATCAAAAGTTGCCGTCTAAAAACCACTTGTTGCTATCATCAATGAGTTATTACGTTGCTATGTACGTAACGAGGCCAAGACGTTGCTCTATATACATTCTGATATCTTTATAGACGTTGTTTGATATAGTTTGAATCAATTGAAAATACGAAATAGTGGTTTCACCATTACATGAGAAACGAACGTGAGAAAACAAATCCAAAAAAAGTGAAAAAAGAGAGTGTGAAAATAAATGTGAGAAAAGAGGAATGAAAAAGGTGAGAAAAGAAAGTGAGAAAAGAAAGTGAAGAAACAAAGTGAGAAAAAAAGTGAGAAGCGAAAAGGAGGGAAAAAGTGAGAAAAAATTGAGAAAGTGAAATAGAAAGTGAGAAAATAGCTGTGAGAAAAAAGATGGATGAATAAATTGAGAAAATAAAGTGAAAGAAAAAGAGAAAAGAAACTGACAAAAGAAATTAAAAAAGAAAATGAGAACAGAAAGAGAGAAAAGAAAGAGAGAAGAGAGAGGGACGAAAGAAGTGTGAAAAAAGGAAAAAAAGTGAGAAAATAAAGTGGAAAAAAGTGAAAGGAAGTGAGAAAAAAAGTGAGAACCGAACAGGAGGGAAAAAATGAGAAAAAATTTAGAAAGTTAAAAAAGAAAGAGAAAATAAACAGGAGAAAAAAGAAGGATGAAAAACGTGAGAAAATAAAAAAAAGAAGCGAAAAAAGAAAGTGAAAAATTTATGTGAAAAAACAAAGTCAGAAAAGAAAGCGAGATGGCACTGAGTGAAGCGAGAGATTTTTATCACATCAGAAACGAGTATTTCTAATCATTCAAATACGCATGGAAATTGTTCCAATTTACGTACAAAGCTCGGAAAAAGTGGAAATATCATAATTTTAAGTTAATCTAATCATAAGACCTATCAAATAAGACATGATTCGGCTCGATAATTTTCGGGTTTTGCATTCGTTGATACAAAATGGAGACTGGCCTTGAACTGATTCGTTATCAGACAAAATACCGGAAAAATGTGCATCAAATGTTGCCGTCTAAAAAACCACTTGTTGCTATCATCGATGAGTTATTACGTTGCTATGTACGTAACGAGGCCAAGACGTTGATCTATATGCATTCTGCTATCTTTATAGACGTTGTTTGATATAGTTTGAATCAATTGATAATACGAAATAGTGGTTTCACCTTTACATGCGAAAGGAACGTGAGGAAAAAAATCGAAAAAAAGTGAAAAAAGAGAGTGTGAAAATAAATGTGAGAAAAGAGAAGAATGAAAAAAGTAAGAAAAGAGAGTGAGAAAAGAAAGTGAAGAAACAAAGTGAGAGAAAAAGTGAGAAGCGAAAAGGAGGGCAAAAGTGAGAAAAAATTGAGAAAGTGAAAAAAAAGTGAGAAAATAACTGTGAGAAAATGATGGATGAATAAATTGAGAAAATAAAATGAAAAAAGAAAGTGAGAAAAGAAACTGACAAAAGAAATTAAAAAAAGAAAGTGAGTACAGAAAGAGAGAAAAGAAAGAGAGAAAAGAGAGGGACGAAAGAAGTGTGAAAACAAAGGAAAAAATTAAGTTAGAAAATAAAGTGGAAAAAAATGAAAGGACGTCAGAAAAGAAAGTGAGAAGCGAAAAGGAGGAAAAAAGTGAGAAAATATTCAGAAAGTTAAAAAAGGAAGAGAAAATAAACAGGAGAAAAAAGAAGGATGAAAAACGTGAGAAAATAAAAAAGAAAAAAAAAGCGAAAAAAGAAAGTGAAAAACTTAAGTGAAAAAACAAAGTGAGAAAAGAAAGCGAGATGTTACTGCGTGAAGCGAGAGATTTTTATCACATCAGAAACGAGTATTTCTAAGCAATCAAATACGCATAGAAATCGCTCCAATTTATGTACAAAGCCCGGAAAAAGTGCAAATAACATACTTTTAAGTTAATCTAATCATAAGACCTATCAACTAAGACATGATTCGGCTCGATACTTTTCGGATTTTTGAATTCGTTGGTACAAAATGGAGACTGGCATTGAACTGATTGGTTATCAGACAAAATACCGGAAAAATGAGCATCAAAAGTTGCCGTCTAAAAACCACTGGTTGCTATCATCAATGAGTTATTACGTTGCTATGTATGTAACGAGGCCAAGACGTTGCTCTATATACATTCTGATATCTTTATAGACGTTGTTTGATATAGTTTGAATCAATTGATAATACGAAATAGTGGTTTCACCTTTACATGCGAAAGGAACGTGAGGAAAAAAATCGAAAAAAAAGTGAAAAAAGAGTGTGAAAATAAATGTGAGAAAAGAGAAGAATGAAAAAAGTAAGAAAAGAGAGTGAGAAAAGAAAGTGAAGAAAGAAAGTGAGAGAAAAAGTGAGAGGCGAAAAGGAGGGCAAAGGTGAGAAAAAATTGAGAAAGTGAAAAAAAAGTGAGAAAATAACTGTGAGAAAATGATGGATGAATAAATTGAGAAAATAAAATGAAAAAAGAAAGTGAGAAAAGAAACTGACAAAAGAAATTAAAAAAAGAAAGTGAGTACAGAAAGAGAGAAAAGAAAGAGAGAAAAGAGAGGGACGAAAGAAGTGTGAAAACAAAGGAAAAAATTAAGTTAGAAAATAAAGTGGAAAAAAATGAAAGGACGTCAGAAAAGAAAGTGAGAAGCGAAAAGGAGGAAAAAAGTGAGAAAATATTCAGAAAGTTAAAAAAGGAAGAGAAAATAAACAGGAGAAAAAAGAAGGATGAAAAACGTGAGAAAACAAAAAAAGAAAAAAAGCGAAAAAAGAAAGTGACAAATTTAAGTGAAAAAACAAAGTGAGAAAAGAAAGCGAGATGTTACTGAGTGAAGCGAGAGATTTTTATCACATCAGAAACGAGTATTTCTAAGCATTCAAATACGCATGGAAATTGTTCCAATTTACGTACAAAGCTCGGAAAAAGAGCTAATAACATAATTTTAAGTTAATCTAATCATAAGACCTATCAAATAAGACATGATTCGGCTCGATAATTTTCGGGTTTTTGCATTCGTTGGTACAAAATGGAGACTGGCATTGAATCGATTCGTTATCAGAAAAAATACCGGAAAAATGAGCATCAAAAGTTGCCGTCTAAAAAACCACTTGTTGCTATCATCAATGAGTTTTTACGTTGCTATGTACGTCACGAGGCCAAGACGTTGCTCTATTTACATTCTGCTATCTTCATAGACGTTGTTTTATGTAGGTTGAATCAATTGAAAATACGAAATAGTGGTTTCACCTTTACATGAGAAACGAACGTCAGAAAATAAATTGAAAAAAAAAAACTGAAAAAAGAGAGTGTGAAAATAAATGTGAAAAGAGAAGAATGAAAAAAGTGAGAAAAGACAGTGAAAAAAGAAAGTGAAGAAACAAAGCGAGAGAAAAAAATGAGAAGCGAAAAGGTGGGCAAAAGTTGGAAAAATTGAGAAAGTGAAAAAAAAGTGAGAAAAAAACTGTGATAAAATGATGGATGAATAAATTGAGAAAATAAAGTGAAAAAAGAAAGTGAGAAAAGAAACTGACAAAAGAAATTAAAAAAAAGAAAGTGAGAACAGAAAGAGAGAAAGGAAAGAGAGAAAAGAGAGGGACGAAAGAAGTGTGAAAAAAAAGAAAAAATAAAGTTAGAAAATAAAGTGGAAAAAATTGAAAGGAAGTGGGAAAAGAAAGTGAGAAGCGGAAAGGAGGGAAAAAGTGAGAAAAAATTCAGAAAGTTAAAAAAGAAAGAGAAAATAAACAGGAGAAAAAAGAAGCATGAAAAACGTGAGAAAATAAAGAAAGAAAAAAAAGCGAAAAAAGAAAGTGACAAATTTAAGTGAAAAAACAAAGTGAGAAAAGAAAGCGAGATGTTACTGCGTGAAGCGAGAGATTTTTATCACATCAGAAACGAGTATTTTTAAGCATTCAAATACGCATGGAAATTGTTCCAATTTACGTACAAAGCTCGGAAAAAGTGAAAATAACATAATTTCAAGTTAATCTTATCATAAGACCTATCAAATAAGACATGATTCGGCTCGATAATTTTCGGGTTTTTGCACTCGTTGGTACAAAATGGAGGCTGGCATTGAACTGATTCGTTATCAGAGAAAATACCGGAAAATTGAGCATCAAAAGTTGCCGTCAAAAAAACCACTTGTTGCTATCATCAATGAGTTTTTACGTTGCTATGTACGTAACGAGGCCAAGACGTTGCTCTATTTACATTCTGCTATCTTCATAGACGTTGTTTTATGTAGGTTGAATCAATTGAAAACACGAAATAGTGGTTTCACCTTTACATGAGAAACGAACGTCAGAAAAGAAATAAAAAAAAGTGAAAAAAGAGAGTGTGAAAATAAATGTATGAAAAGAGAAGAATGAAAAAAGTGAGAAAAGAGAGTGAGAAAAGAAAGTGAAGAAACAAAGTGAGAGAAAAAAGTGAGAAGCGAATAGGTGGGCAAAAGTTGGAAAAAATTGAGAAAGTGAAAAAAAAGTGGGAAAATAACTGTGAGAAAATGATGGATGAATAAATTGAGAAAATAAAGTGAAAAAAGAAAGTGAGAAAAGAAACTGACAAAATAAATTAAAAAAAGAAAGTGAGAACAGAAAGAGAGAAAAGAGAGGGACGAAAGAAGTGTGAAAAAAGGAAAAAATAAAGTTGGAAAATAAAGTGGAAAAAAGTGAAAGGAAGTGAGAAAAGAAAGTGAGAAGCGAAAAGGAGGGAAAAAGTGAGAAAAAATTCAGAAAGTTAAAAAAGAAAGAGAAAATAAACAGGAGAAAAAAGAAGGATGAAAAACGTGAGAAACTAAAAAAAGAAGAAAAGGCGAAAAAAGAAAGTGACAAATTTAAGTGAAAAAACAAAGTGAGAAAAGAAAGCGAGATGTTACTGAGTGAAGCGAGAGATTTTTATCACATCAGAAACGAGTATTTCTAAGCAATCAAATACGCATGGAAATTGTTCCAATTTACGTACAAAGCTCGGAAAAAGAGCTAATAACATAATTTTAAGTTAATCTAATCATAAGACCTATCATATAAGACATGATTCGGCTCGATATATTTCGGGTTTTTGCATTCGTTGGTACAAAATGGAGACTGGCATTGAACTGATTCGTTATCTGAAAAAATACCGGAAAAATGAACATCAAAAGTTGCCGTCTAAAAAAACCATTTGTTGCTATCATCAATGAGTTTTTACGTTGCTATGTACGTAACGAGGCCAAGACGTTGCTCTATTTACATTCTGCTATCTTCACAGACGTTGTTTTATGTAGGTTGAATCAATTGAAAACACGAAATAGTGGTTTCACCGTTACATGAGAAACGAACGTCAGAAAAGAAATCGAAAAAAAAGGGAAAAAAGAGAGTGTGAAAATAAATGTATGAAAAGAGAAGAATGAAAAAAGTGAGAAAAGAGAGTGAGAAAAGAAAGTGAAGAAACAAAGTGAGAGAAAAAAGTGAGAAGCGAATAGGTGGGCAAAAAATGGAAAAAATTGAGAAAGTGAAAAAAAAAGTGAGAAAATAACTGTGAGAAAATGATGGATGAATAAATTGAGAAAATAAAGTGAAAAAAGAAAGTGAGAAAATAAACTGACAAAATAAATTAAAAAAAGAAAGAGAGAACAGAAAGAGAGAAAAGAAAGAGAGAAAAGAGAGGGACGAAAGAAGTGTGAAAAAAAGGAAAAAAATAAAGTTGGAAAATAAAGTGGAAAAAAGTGAAAGGAAGTGAGAAAAGAAAGTGAGAAGCGAAAGGGAGGGAAAAGTGAGAAAAAATTCAGAAAGTTAAAAAAGAAAGAGAAAATAAACAGGAGAAAAAAGAAGGATGAAAAACGTGAGAAACTAAAAAAAGAAGAAAAGGCGAAAAAAGAAAGTGACAAATTTAAGTGAAAAAACAAAGTGAGAAAAGAAAGCGAGATGTTACTGAGTGAAGCGAGAGATTTTTATCACATCAGGAACGAGTATTTCTAAGCATTCAAATACGCATGGAAATTGTTCCAATTTACGTACAAAGCTCGGAAAAAGTGCAAATAACATAATTTCAAGTTAATCTTATCATAAGACCTATCAAATAAGACATGATTCGGCTCGATAATTTTCGGGTTTTTGCATTCGTTGGTACAAAATGGAGGCTGGCATTGAACTGATTCGTTATCAGAGAAAATACCGGAAAAATGAGCATCAAAAGTTGCCGTCAAAAAAACCACTTGTTGCTATCATCAATGAGTTTTTACGTTGCTATGTACGTAACGAGGCCAAGACGTTGCTCTATCTACATTCTGCTATCTTCATAGACGTTGTTTTATGTAGTTTGAATCAATTGAAAATACGAAATAGTGGTTTCACTTTTACATGAGAATCGAACGTTAGAAAAGAAATCGAAAATAGAAAGTGAGAAAATAAGTGACAAAAGAAAAAGAGAAAGGAAAGTGAGAAAGAGTGAAGAAAGAAACTGAGAACGTAAAGTGAGAAGATAAAGTGAGAAAAAAAAGTGAGACAAAAATGGGAGAAGAAAGTGAGACAAGAAAATGAGAAAATGAAGTTAAAGAAGAAAATGAGAAAAGAGAGAGAAAAGAAGTGATAAAAGAAGTTGAGAAAAGAAAGTTAGAAAAAGTTCGGGACGGTTTCCGCGCCGCGCTCAACTTTTTAAGTTTCTTTCCTTCAGACTTTCGGCTTTTCGACTGACAGATAGAATAACTTAACGCTGTCTCCAACCGTTCAGTAGCAACCACAATTTGATGCTCCATAATTTTGGATTTCAGATTTAAAGCTTTGCTGCAGTCCTTTTGTTGGTAAAGCAGTCATTTCTAAAACTTAACTTTAGAAAAGAGATTTAGCGCAGAGACGCTATAGCGAAGAGCAGCGAGCAGAGAGACGCTTTAGCGAAGTGAAGCGAGCAAAACAACAATTGCAGGATAAGAGTCTGAGGCAAAAAAAATCTAAGCAGATTCTCACAAACCTTAAGACCAGTTCAGACCTGCCAACCTTAATTAATTTCGGTCCCCAATACATGCTTACCAAACCGTCGGCCATCTTGCAAATGCAACTATCATTGCATTAGGAAAGATAATATGTAAAAATAACAATCAGTATTAACGCAACCCAGTTTTTGAACTCAATGTAATTGTTAACTTCAGTTAAATGTCAACAGCTCGAGATCTCACACGAGCGCACGCACGCACACACACACACACCCGAAAACAAGTACATACAAACACACACACACACACACACAAGGATAAAATCAATGTCCTATATCAGTGGTTGACGTCAGTTCAACTGAAGGTCACAAACTCGCACATTCTCTAACAGACACACACACATACAAGTACGCAGGCACACACACACAGTCACATAGAAGTAGGCCATCAAATTAAGAGAATATTCGAAAACGAATTGAACGTTTGAAAACCAAGCAAACGTTCAAAAAAAACCAAATGTTCGAAAACAAAGTGAACGTCCCAAAACCGAAAAGAGGAAAATGGTCACTTGAATGCCTACGTGCACGCACCCACGCGCGCACACACACAATTATGCACACTCATGGACTCACACCAGCACACACAAATACACATCACCCACACGTAATCTCAAATCAAGCCACAGAACACACGCACAATTGTAGATATGAGCGCTGTTAACCATTGCGCATCACATGCAAAAGAAATGCATGCAAAACGCTAGGCTGCATGTTCAACGTGTGACGACTGGCGCTTAAACATGGTGATATAGCATGCATGCATTAGGCTAGGCTGCATGTTTAAGGGACGCTTAAATATGTGAAGGTAGGCGCTTAAACCTGGTGGTATAGAATTCGAGTTAGAATTAATATATAGGTTGTCTTAAACCAGCACCTGTGTTTTTAAATTTCTTACACCTATCGTCAGAATCAGCAATTGGCTCAATTACTTTAATATTAAAACGTTTCATTTCAAAAGTAAGCTTCAGTTTTGTTTGATTTAGAAAAAGTGAAAACATTTGTCACTCTATTTAAAAAATTGAGAAGATACTGAACGCCAAAACTAAGTCTCGTTGACTTTAGCCACAAATATTTTGAAGACATCTTCCATATTTAAAATTTGCTTCATAATTGGTCACTTTTTCGAACTTCTTCAAAATAACTCTTCTAGAGACTTTATTACGATTTCAATGTAGAGAAAGATGAGATAATAGAGCGAAGCGTTCTCTTATTTCAATCATTGATTTCAAAACGGCCTAAAAGTACAAAAATTCAGAGGTATTCATAGTGGCTATAAGTATGAATTTTTACAGAACCATCTAGATGTAGGTAAACTGATAATGGTCAATTTACCACTTAATTATGAACAAGTTGTTCCTCTGCGTATATAGCAAGTTTTAGTGATGTGTTTTGCTCTTAACACCTTGCTCTCTTAACCTGAGAACTTGTCATTGGTGTCTACATGAAGGATCATCGAATAATTTTATGGTCATCACTGATGGTGGGAAGGTCGAATTAATCGCTCGAATTTATGGTTCATGTACACTGATAAACTTGTGGTAAGAACAAATTTGAAGCTAAGATTCGGTTCAATTTAGTAGCCATTATTCGATATTAACTATTCAATAACAGCAGTTACAAAAGTTTTGTTTTATTTATATCACACGAGCGCACGCACGCACACACACACACCCGAAAACAAGTACATACAAACACACACACACACACACACAAGGATAAAATCAATGTCCTATATCAGTGGTTGACGTCAGATCAACTGAAGGTCACAAACTCGCACATTCTCTAACAGACACACACACATACAAGTACGCAGGCACACACACACAGTCACATAGAAGTAGGCCGTCAAATTAAGAGAACATTCGAAAACGAATCGAACGTTTGAAAACCAAGCGCACGTTCAAAAAAACCAAATGTTCGAAAACAAAGTGAACGTCCCAAAACCGAAAAGAGGAAATGGTCACTTGAATGCCTACGTGCACGCACCCACGCGCGCACACACACAATTATGCACACTCATGGACTCACACACACCAGCACACACAAATACACATCACCCACACGTAATCTCAAATCAAGCCACAGAACACACGCACATTTGTAGATATGAGCGCTGTTAACCATTGCGCATCACATGCAAAAGAAATGCATGCAAAACGCTAGGCTGCATGTTCAACGTGTGACGACTGGCGCTTAAACATGGTGATATAGCATGCATGCATTAGGCTAGGCTGCATGTTTAAGGGACGCTTAAATATGTGAAGGTAGGCGCTTAAACCTGGTGGTATAGAATTCGAGTTAGAATTAATATATAGGTTGTCTTAAACCAGCACCTGTGTTTTTAAATTTCTTACACCTATCGTCAGAATCAGCACTTGGCTCAATTACTTTAATATTAAAACGTTTCATTTCAAAAGTAAGCTTCAGTTTTGCTTGATTTAGAAAAAGTGAAAACATTTGTCACTCTATTTAAAAAATTGAGAAGATACTGAACGCCAAAACTAAGTCTCGTTGACTTTAGCCACAAATATTTTGAAGACATCTTCCATATTTTAAATTTGCTTCATAATTGGTTACTTTTTTGAACTTCTTCAAAATAACTCTTCTAGAGACTTTATTACGATTTCAATGTAGAGAAAGATGAGATAATAGAGCGAAGCGTTCTCTTATTTCAATCATTGATTTCAAAACGGCCTAAAAGTACAAAAATTCAGAGGTATTCATAGAGGCTATAAGTATAAATTTTTACAGAACCGTCTAGATGTAGGTAAACTGATAATGGTTAATTTACACCTTAATTATGAACAAGTTGTTCCCCTGCGTATATAGCAAGTTTTAGTGATGTGTTTTGCTCTTAACACCTTGCTCTCTTAACCTGAGAACTTGTCATTGGTGTCTACATGAAGGATCATCGAGTAAGTTTATGGTCATCACTGAGGGTGGGAAGGTCGAATTAATCGCTCGAATTTATGGTTCATGTACACTGATAAACTTGTGGTAAGAACAAATTTGAAGCTAAGATTCGGTTCAATTTAGTAGCCATTATTCGATATTAATTATTCAATAACAGCAGTTACAAAAGTTTTGTTTTATTTATATCACACGAGCGCACGCATGCACACACACACACCCGAAAACAAGTACATACAAACACACACACACACAAGGATAAAATCAATGTCCTATATCAGTGGTTGACGTCAGTTCAACTGAAGGTCAAAAACTCGCACATTCTCTAACAGACACACACACATACAAGTACGCAGGCACACACACACACACACAGTCACATAGAAGTAGGCCGTCAAATTAAGAGAACATTCGAAAACCAATCGAACGTTTGAAAACCAAGCAAACGTTCAAAAAAAACCAAATGTTGGAAAACAAAGTGAACGTCCCAAAAGCGAAAACAGGAAAATGGTCACTTGAATGCCTACGTGCACGCACCCACGCGCGCACACACACAAGTATGCACACTCATGGACTCTTACCACCACACACAAATACACATCACCCACACGTAATCTCAAATCAAGCCACAGAACACACGCACATGTGTAGATATGAGCGCTGTTAACCATTGCGCATCACATGCAAAAGAAATGCATGCAAAACGCTAGGCTGCATGTTCAACGTGTGAAGATTGGCGCTTAAACATGGTGATATAGCATGCATGCATTAGGCTAGGCTGCATGTTTAAGGGACGCTTAAATATGTGAAGGTAGGCGCTTAAACCTGGTGGTATAGAATTCGAGTTAGAATTAATATATAGGTTGTCTTAAACCAGCACCTGTGTTTTTAAATTTCTTACACCTATCGTCAGAATCAGCACTTGGCTCAATTACTTTAATATTAAAACGTTTCATTTCAAAAGTAAGCTTCAGTTTTGCTTGATTTAGAAAAAGTGAAAACATTTGTCACTCTATTTAAAAAATTGAGAAGATACTGAACGCCAAAACTAAGTCTCGTTGACTTTAGCCACAAATATTTTGAAGACATCTTCCATATTTTAAATTTGCTTCATAATTGGTTACTTTTTTGAACTTCTTCAAAATAACTCTTCTAGAGACTTTATTACGATTTCAATGTAGAGAAAGATGAGATAATAGAGCGAAGCGTTCTCTTATTTCAATCATTGATTTCAAAACGGCCTAAAAGTACAAAAATTCAGAGGTATTCATAGTGGCTATAACTATGCATTTTTACAGAACCGTCTAGATGTAGGTAAACTGATAATGGTTAATTTACCACTTAACTATGAACAAGTTGTTCCCCTGCGTATATAGCAATTTTTAGTGATGTGTTTTGCTCTTAACACCTTGCTCTCTTAACCTGAGAACTTGTCATTGGTGTCCACATGAAGGATCATCGAGTAAGTTTATGGTCATCACTGATGGTGGGAAGAACAAATTTGAAGCTAAGATTCGGTTCAATTTAGTAGCCATTATTCGATATTAATTATTCAATAACAGCAGTTACAAAAGTTTTTTGATCTTTGCGATATATCACATAAGGTTTGAAGTTTCCGTAAATATTAACCAAGGCCAAATTATCTTTGTTACTTTGTATTTTTTCTAGTTCTGATCTTGTATTTGATATACGTATATCATAAACATATAAGAAAAAAAGTGGCTAACCACCATTTCAAGAGCACTGATAGAAAAAGTGGTCACGCGCTTGTTTGTTGCTTAAACTGTTTTTCACTCCAATTTAAATCTCTTTTCATTATTTTATCATGGAAAGATATGGCATGTCCCTCAGAGTTGTTCCCCTTCAGTTGCCGAATTTTCTTCAGTGGAGTTGGTTGATGCCAAGTCTATATTTTGATGCCACTACTGTTCTCAGATATTATATTGTCCCTACTGTTCTCAGATTGTGGGCCAGTAGATTGCTCATCAGTAGATTCAGTTTTGATGGCATCATGCTCCAGTCGTGCAATTTCGTTGTCATTAACAAGCACTGTCTTGTTTGAATTCTTTGGCTGGTTAAATGGAGTGTTCCTTCCTCTGCATTTAATGAAGATAGCTGGAACTATTTGTGATGTCCTCGTTGGTCAGAAAAGGACAGGTTCACATAAATCAAAGTCAGTCACTGCTGGAAGTCTTATTTCCGTCCTAGCATTAGTTTCACAGGAGTTTTCCCGCGTCTTGGGAGTATTGCGGTGTGAGAACGTACTAAATGACACATTCAGATTTGGACTCCTGGCTTGAATAGCCCGTTTTACTGTTTGGACCGCTCGCTCGGCAATTCCATTTGCTCTGTATGGTAGATGGATGACTCCTTTTTTTAACCCCCAGTGATTCACACCACTGTTTTAGGTCAACGCTTACAAATTTGCGACCATTGTCTGATGCTAACGTTTTTGGTTTCTCACAGCTTGCAAAACTTTGACTCAAGCACACCTTTAAAGTTATGGAGCTTCTACTTTCCGCAGAGAAAGCTACTATCCAGCCTGCTCCCTTGTCTACTTTTACTAAGATTTTACCTTGGTACATAACCTAACCACAGTCCATATGGAGTTTTTCCCACACTTCTGCTTCTAACCTAGTAGATAAAGTTTTCCCCAGGCTAGGCCGGTTTTTTGGCAGTCCACACATTTTTTGACATATCGAAGAACATCTTGACTGATGCCGAGCCACAAAGCTATCAGAGACACAGTTAAGGCGTCCTTCTTTTGTTCAAAACCTTCCCTGCTTCTGAGCACTGTTTCCGGTTTCCACTTTCATTTCTTTTTGATGAAATCTTCCAAGACTCGCTTTGATCCCAGTTAAATTTTGATGTCTGAAATGGGTCACCAGGCTGGATTGACAAAATATTTTTTTTCGAGAGCACAGCAGTCTCGATCATTGTTGTCGTCTTCAACAAAATCTGGTCTGTTCTTTTTAGATATTTGTTTAAATTTTTCATAATTTTGTCCGATTTTCCAGTTTTATTGATACTTATTTTAGTATTACATTTGATCTTACCATGAAGCATGAAATTTATTTTTGCATTTTTTTTGTTCAAATTGTTTTTTAACATTTAGAAGCTTGTTTTATGAAAATTGCCTGCGGAGCCTTTTTATGGGATTTCTTAGAACCATTCTGTCAAAACTTGAACCATTTTCTGATTTCAACCCTCTCTAATCAAATTTATTGGTAAAAACTGAAATCAAATACGGGACAAAATAATGAATTTTGGATTTTTTATCAGTTTCCTGGGATCATATTTTGCTGCTTGCTTTTTGGTTTTTGGTTAAATGGAGTGTTCCTTCCTCTGCATTTAATGAAGATAGCTGGAACTATTTGTGATGTCCTCGTTGGTCAGAAAAGGACAGCTTCACATAAATCAAAGTCAGTCACTGCTGGAAGTCTTATTTCCGTCCTAGCATTAGTTTCACAGGAGTTTTCCCGCGTCTTGGGAGTATTGCGGTGTGAGAACGTACTAAATGACACATTCAGATTTGGACTCCTGGCTTGAATAGCCCGTTTTACTGTTTGGACCGCTCGCTCGGTAATTCCATTTGCTCTGTATGGTAGATGGATGACTCTTTTTTTTTTAACCCCCATTGATTCACACCACTATTTTAGGTCAACGCTTACAAATTTGCGACCATTGTCTGATGCTAACGTTTTTGGTTTCTCACAGCTTGCAAAACTTTGACTCAAGCACACCTTTAAAGTTATGGAGCTTCTACTTTCCGCAGAGAAAGCTACTATCCAGCCTGCTCCCTTGTCTACTTTTACTAAGATTTTACATTGGTACATAACCTAACCACAGTCCATATGGAGTTTTTCCCACACTTCTGCTTCTAACCTAGTAGATACAGTTTTCCCCAGGCTAGGCCGGTTTTTTGGCAGTCCACACATTTTTTGACATATCGAAGAACATCTTGACTGATGCCGAGCCACAAAGCTATCAGAGACACAGTTAAGGCGTCCTTCTTTTGTTCAAAACCTTCCCTGCTTCTGAGCACTGTTTCCGGTTTCCACTTTCATTTCTTTTTGATGAAATCTTCCAAGACTCGCTTTGATCCCAGTTAAATTTTGATGTCTGAAATGGGTCACCAGGCTGGATTGACAAAATATTTTTTTTCGAGAGCACAGCAGTCTCGATCATTGTTGTCGTCTTCAACAAAATCTGGTCTGTTCTTTTTAGATATTTGTTTAAATTTTTCATAATTTTGTCCGATTTTCCAGTTTTATTGATACTTATTTTAGTATTACATTTGATCTTACCATGAAGCATGAAATTTATTTTTGCATTTTTTTTGTTCAAATTGTTTTTTAAGATTTAGAAGCTTGTTTTATGAAAATTGCCTGCGGAGCCTTTTTATGGGATTTCTTAGAACCATTCTGTCAAAACTTGAACCATTTTCTGATTTCAACCCTCTCTAATCAAATTTATTGGTAAAAACTGAAATCAAATACGGGACAAAATAATGAATTTTGGATTTTTTATCAGTTTCCTGGGATCATATTTTGCTGCTTGCTTTTTGGTTTTTGGTTAAATGGAGTGTTCCTTCCTCTGCATTTAATGAAGATAGCTGGAACTATTTGTGATGTCCTCGTTGGTCAGAAAAGGACAGCTTCACATAAATCAAAGTCAGTCACTGCTGGAAGTCTTATTTCCGTCCTAGCATTAGTTTCACAGGAGTTTTCCCGCGTCTTGGGAGTATTGCGGTGTGAGAACGTACTAAATGACACATTCAGATTTGGACTCCTGGCTTGAATAGCCCGTTTTACTGTTTGGACCGCTCGCTCGGTAATTCCATTTGCTCTGTATGGTAGATGGATGACTCTTTTATTTTAACCCCCATTGATTCACACCACTATTTTAGGTCAACGCTTACAAATTTGCGACCATTGTCTGATGCTAACGTTTTTGGTTTCTCACAGCTTGCAAAACTTTGACTCAAGCACACCTTTAAAGTTATGGAGCTTCTACTTTCCGCAGAGAAAGCTACTATCCAGCCTGCTCCCTTGTCTACTTTTACTAAGAGTTTACCTTTGTACTTAACCTAACCACAGTCCATATGGAGTTTTTCCCACACTTCTGCTTCTATCCTAGTTGATACAGTTTTCCCCAGGCTAGGCCGGTTTTTTGGCAGTCCATAAATTTTCTGACATATCGAAGAACATCTTGACTGATGCCGAGCCACAAAGCTATCAGAGACACAGTTAAGGCGTCCTTCTTTTGTTCAAAACCTTCTCTGCTACTGAGCACTGTTTCCGGTTTCCACTTTCATTTCTTTTTGATGAAATCTTCCAAGACTCGCTTTGATCCCAGTTAAATTTTGATGTCTGAAATGGTTCACCAGGTTGGATTGACAAAATATTTTTTTTCGAGAGCACAGCAGTCTCGATCATTGTTGTCGTCTTCAACAAAATCTGGTCTGTTCTTTTTAGATATTTGTTTAAATTTTTCATAATTTTGTCCGATTTTCCAGTTTTTTTGATACTTATTTTAGTATTACATTTGATCTTACCATGAAGCATGAAATTAATTTTTGCATTTTTTTTTGTTCAAATTGTTTTTTAACATTTAGAAGCTTGTTTTATGAAAATTGCCTGCGGAGCCTTTTTATGAGATTTAGAACCATTCTGTCAAAACTTGAACCATTTTCTGATTTCAACCCTCTCTAATCAAATTTATTGGTAAAAACTGAAATCAAATACGGGACAAAATAATGAATTTTGGATTTTTTATCAGTTTCCTGGGATCATATTTTGCTGCTTGCTTTTTGGTTTTCTTGTTTTGTTTCAAAAAAATAGAGTTTAGTATGTATTCAATCTAATCTAATAAGTTATTTTAAGCGCTCTCATTAACCACTCTGCGAAGTCTGTTCACCACAAAAGATCCTTAAAAATCTTCAAAAATGGTAAAAGTAACATCTATATCCTCTGTTCTAACTAACATTAGCGCGCCACACTCGATCATTGTTGTCGGACTTCAGAAAAAAAGTCTCCTCAAAGTATCAACGTGGGTTTTCTGCTCTTTGGGTTTATATTTCAACCTGAAGTCGAACCACATAAGCGCTATAGCCCATCTCTTGATTCTTGCTGATGATGTTTTAGGAGTGATAGCGCATAAGCGAATCCCATAAGCGCTATGGCCCATCTCTCGATTCTTGCTGATGCTGTTTTTGGAGCGATAGCTGCTAAGCAAAGAGATATTTGAGAGGTTTGTATGTAGTGTTAACCTCCTTCTGAGCAGGATTTGTTTCAATCTACTGACCACAGAAACGATTACAAGTGCCTCTCGCTCAATATTGGAGTAATTTTGTTCGGCTTGTGACAACTTTCTTGAGATATAGATCACGGGATGTCCATCCTGTGAGTGAACACCGCCTATTGCTTTCTCTGAGGCGTCTGTTGTCACAGTTGCTTCTTTCATCAAGCTGTAAGGTTGAACAAATGGGTTAGCACATAACTCATCTCTATGTTTTCTTTTCTTTTTTCCCATCTGAAGTCGTCTTTTCGAAATTCATTCCAAGGTAAAATTTTTGTAGCAAAATCGAGTATCATTTGTCCGTAAAATTTCGCTAGGCCAACAGAAAGATTTTTGTTGTTTCATATTTGATGGTGTTTTTGCATTTTGACTTTTCTAACTAAAAAAAACTAACGCTTGAGACTAGTTTAGAGTTGGATATTTTTCATTGATGGTGAAATTGTTCTCACGTAGTGGACTTTTGACCGCAAGAATTTGTTTCTCGGATTGCTCCTTTGTTGTTCCATATACCAGTACGTTATCCTGAAAGATGAAAATTGAGAGTTGACTCTTTTTATCCCTTTGAGAGATGACTCGACGAAATTCTGGAAGATGGATGAATAATTCTACAAGCCCTGAAGAAGCCTGCATAGTCAGTTTTGCCAAAGTAAGAGGCCCCATGGAAATTATTGAATATGATTTCCATGTCTGGGATTGGACAATCCTCGTCCATAACTTTGCCGTTAATGTGAATTGTCATGTCCACGCAAAGTCTTAGGGCTCCATTTGTCATCCACTGCCAAACTAAAGGCTGGGCATTTGTGACCCCACCAGGTTGCACTGGCTCCAGGATGCCCTGTCGCACCATCTTCTCAAGTTTCGCTTGGATTCTGTCTTGTAGAGGGAGAGATACCTTCCTAGCCTTGCAGAACATCGGCTATGACCCGGGTATGAGTTTCACATGCGCTTTGTATCCTTTGACTGCAGGCAGTTTTTCGTCACACACTGTGATGATGCCTTCTTGGGGTAGTATGTCTCTCGCAACTAGTCCAAATTTTTGATCGGATTGCACAGCTGCAAGTTGTTGTTGCCTATACTTGCTTGCGTTCCACGCAATATCACATGTTAGTTTTCGCAGAAACGTCAATTGATGACTTCATGGGCCTCAAGACGTTTGACTTTCCCATTTTATTGAGGTTTACGAAGCTCAGTCCAGATGATTGATGATATCACAGTGCAATCAGCACCGGTATCAACTTGCATTTTTATTTTATAGTCTTTTATTTTAACGTACTCACATGTCGTTGACATTTAATACACCTTTTCTCTTGTATAGTACTTTCCCATCTACATTTCGAAAGATGTTTGACGAGAAAAATTTAGCTTCTTCCTTGTAGATGTTGTTGTGCTGGTCGGACTTATCAGACCTATCCTGGGTTTTACTTTTCACATTTTTGCAAAAAGCCCAACTTTTTCACAGGTGTTACATTTCTTGTTCACAGCCGAACAGGGCTTGCCAATGTGTGGCTTACCTCCACATCTATTACACAAGTCAGTTTTGCTTTTAATGCCAGTGAACCTTTCACTCAGTTTTCTGAAGGTTTTTTTAAAGTTGTATCCCACTTCTTCCTTAACGATATCCGGTTTATTATCTGTTGAAGAACTCGCAAAAGCCATTGCATAACTTCTGAATTGTAGGTTATCTGTCATTCTAGAACGAATCATGACAGGTTTGGTTTTGATGACGTCTTATAATCTTAATTTTGCCTCATGGTGTCTCAAACCTGAGATAAACTATATTTTTACTAACTCCTCCTCGTGTTTGGTCACTGTTTTCGATGTCACAATAGCGTGTTCTTCTCTTAAGCGCGCTAGATAATCATCGCTGGATTCTCCAACTCCTTGGATAACGGACAGAATAATTTTAAATTTTTCTGTCGTTATAAGTTTCGTGAGAAACATAGTTTTGAATTACTACTCTGATCTCTTTAAAAGTAGTGTACCGAAACGGTACCATCGGTGTTGAGTTTCTCTTCGTTCTTCTCAGCGCGACATTTGGCCACAAAAGACACAATCCACGCAGTGCAGGAATAAATTTCTGCGGATGTAAAATTTGACGGTCGGTCGGTGGTCTGGACACCATTGTCGTCCTCTCGAGCACAAGTAACAAGAGTTTAAATAATTAATGGTTGATTTCTAAATGGCCTAATACGACTAGATATAGATAAACTGATAATTGTTAACTTACCCCTTAAATAACAACAAATTGTTCAAATTGTTCCCCCTTCCGTATATAGCAATTTTCAGTGAATTATTTTGCTCTTAACACATTGTTCTCTTAACCTTAGAGCGTGTCATTGTTATCTACAGGGAGGATCGTCGAGTAAGTTTATGGTCATCAGTGATGGTGGGAAGGTTGAAATAATCGCTCAAAATTAAGCTTTATGTACACTGATAAACTTGTGGTAAGAACATATTTGAAGCTAAGATTCGGTTCAATTTAGAGGCCATTAATCAATATTATTTCTTCACTAGCATCAGGTAAAAAAGTTGTTTATATTGAGGTTTTAACTTAAGCTCCAAGTTGTGATCTTTGCGATATATCACATAAAGTTTGAAGTTTCCGTAAATATTAACCAAGGCCAAATTATCTTTGTTACTTTGTATTTTTCTTAGTTCTGATCTTGTACTTGACATACGTATATCATAAACGTATAAGGAAAACAATGGCTAGCCACCATTTTAAGAGCACTGATAGAGAAAGTTGTTTATATTTACTGTAAATTAAAACGTTTCATTTCAAAAGTAACCTAAGTTTTGCTTGATTTAGAAAGAGTGAAAACATTTGTCACTCTATTTAAAAAATTGAGAAGATACTGAACGCCAAAACTAAGTCTCGTTGACTTTAGCCACAAATATTTTGAAGACATCTTCCATATTTTAAATTTGCTTCATAATTGGTTACTTTTTCGAACTTCTTCAAAATAACTCTTCTAGAGACTTTATTACGATTTCAATGTAGAGAAAGATGAGATAATAGAGCGAAGCGTTTTCTTATTTCAATCATTGATTTCAAAACGGGCTAAAAGTACAAAAATTCAGAGGTATTCATAGAGGCTATATGTATAAATTTTTACAGAACCGTCTAGATGTAGGTAAACTGATAATGGTTAATTTACCACTTAATTATGAACAAGTTGTTCCCCTGCGTATATAGCAAGTTTTAGTGATGTGTTTTTCTCTTATCACCTTGCTCTCTTAACCTGAGAACTTGTCATTGGTGTCCACATGAAGGATCATCGAGTAAGTTTATGGTCATCACTGATGGTGGGAAGGTCGAATTAATCGCTCGAATTTATGGTTCATGTACACTGATAAACTTGTGGTAAGAACAAGTTTGAAGCTAAGATTCGGTTCAATTTAGTAGCCATTATTCGATATTAATTATTCAATAACAGCAGTTACAAAAGTTTTGTTCATATTGAGGTTTTAAATTAAGCTCCAAGTATTGATCTTTGCGATATATCACATAAAGTTTGAAGTTTCCGTAAATATTAACCAAGGCCAAATTATCTTTGTTACTTTGTATTTTTCTTAGTTCTGATCTTGTACTTCACATACGTAAATCATAAACGTATCAGGAAAACAATGGCTAGACACCATTTTAAGAGCACTGATAGAGAAAGTGGTCACGCGATTGTTTATTGCTTAAAAAATTTTTCACTCCACTTTCAAGCTCTTTTCATTATTTTATCATGGAAGGATATGGCATGTCCCTCAAAGTTGTTCCTCTTCAGTTGCTGGATTTATATAGTCCCTACTGCCCCCACGTCTATATTGTCCCTACTGTTCTCAGATTCTGAGCCAGTAGATTGCTGATCAGTAGATACAGTTTTGATGTCATCATGTTCCAGTCGTTCAATTTGGTTGTCATTAACAGGCACTGTCTTGTTTGAATTCTCTGGCTGGTTGAATAAAGTGTTCATTCCTGTGCGTATAATGAACATAGCTGGAACTGTTGGTGATGTCATCGTTTATTTGAAAAGGACTGGTTCACATTGATCAAAGTCAGTCACTGCTGGAAGTCATAGTTTCCGTCCTAGCAGTGGTTTCACAGGAGTTTTTCTGGCGTCTTGGAATTATTGTGGAGTTGGGATGCGCCAAAGGACACATTTAGGTTCGGACTCCTGGCTTGAATAGCCCGTTTTACTGTTTCAACTGCTCGCTCGGCAAGTCCATTTGCTCTTGGATGGTAGATGGATGACTCCCTATTTTTAATCTCCAGTGATTCACGGCACTTTTTCCGGTCAACGTTTAAAAACTCGGGACAATTGTCTGATGCTAACGTTTTTGGTATCCCAAAGCTGGCAAAAATTTGACTCAAGTATACCTTCACTGTTGTTGTAGTTCTTTTTTCCGCAGAGGAAGCTTCTATCCAGCCTGCTCCCTCGTCTAATTTTACTAAGGTTTTACCTTGGTACTTAACCTAACCACAGTCCATATCAAGTTATTCCCACACTTCTGCTTCTATCCTATTAGATAGTTTTCCCCAGGCTAGGCCTGTTTTTTGGCAGTCCTTACATTTACTAACATATCGAAGAACATCTTGACTGATGCCGAGCTATCATTCGGACTGCTGTTTCAGTTGCGTTTTTGCTTGGGTTTGTTTCACGAGATTTGGTTATCACCACAACTCTTAGTTTGGGTTGAATGAAAGGCGCAACTCCTCAAAAGATGATTCCGTTTTGGACAGTTAGGGCGTCCTCCTTTTGTTCAAATTGTCTCTGCTTCTGAGCACTGTTTCCTGTTTCCGCTCTCAATTCTTTTTGATGACATCTTCGAAGACTCGGTTTGGTCCCAGTTAAATTTTGTGTCTGAAATGGGTAACCAGGTTGGATTGACAAAACAATTTTTTTCGAGAGCGCACAAGACTCGATCATTGTTGTCGTCTTCAACAAAATCTAGTCTGTTCTTTTTAGATATATGTTCAAATTTTTCATAATTTTTTCCCAAAAAGCTAGTAACAACACCTAATTGAACTTATTAGTAAACATGTTCTTTCAAAATCACATTTTGGAACTGTTTTACAGTTTTCTTGATACTTATTTTAGTATTACATTTTTTTTACCATCAAGCATCTAAT
The DNA here is from genome assembly GCF_964194025.1 of Convolutriloba macropyga. Lineage (NCBI taxonomy): Eukaryota > Metazoa > Xenacoelomorpha > Acoela > Convolutidae > Convolutriloba > Convolutriloba macropyga. The sequence goes on along the minus strand of NC_134474.1, from coordinate 72,968,676 downwards.
TGATTTTTGCATTTTTTTGTTCATATTGTTTTTTAGCATTTAGAAGCTTATTTTCTGAAAATTGGTTGCGAAGTCTTTATTTTATGGGAAAACTGAAAAAACTGATTGGTAAAAACTGAAATCAAAACAAGGGACAAAATGTTGAATTTTGGATTTTTAATCAGTTTTCTGGGAAAATATTTTGCTGCATGCTTTTTGGTTATTTTGTTTTGTTTCAATTATAATATAGTTTAGTATATATTTAATCTAATCTAATAAGTTAGCTTAAGTGCTCTCATTAACCACTCTGCGAAGTTTGATCAACACATTAAAATCATTAAAAAATTTCAAAATTGTTAAAGCTTTCATCTATATCCTCTGTTCTAACTAACATTAATCAATTTGCCTTCCAATTCTTATTAACAAGTAAAATTGGCTGCGGTACTCAGCGACATCAGGATTTCAAATTTCTCGTTTTCGCGTTTAGCCTTTCAAATAATGATGAGAGCACTGAATTATTGAAAAATTGCATAGATACACGCTCATAAAAAAGAAGCACAGCAGATGCTCAAATACAACGCGCTGAAGAGAGTGAACTGTTTGAAGAAATTGTGAGCAAAAATGAAAACAAGTGCGATATCGAACCTGGAACACTTTGCAAACTTTTAAAGGAAAAAAAGCAGGCGGACTAAGACGAAAAGTAATCGTTCTTTAGACTTCAAAAAAACTTTGTTACTTTGTGTTTCAATCGCTACTAAAAACAAATCTTCTGTTTAAAAAATTGTCTTGGGTCTCAGGGAGATATTTACTAACAAACAAAGTCTTTGAAAAATTAGAACAGACTACTAAATAACCCACTCTAAACACCCACCCACCCACACACACACACACACACACACACACACACACACACACACACACACACACACACACACACACACACACACACACACACACACACACACACACACACACACACACACACACACACACACACACACACACACACACACACACACACACACACACACACACACACACACACACACACACACACACACACACACACACACACACACACACACACACACACACACACACACACATACACACACACACACACACACACACACACACACACACACACACACACTCGTACACACACACAGGAGACTAAAACTTTACAAAGTTAAGAAAAAACCAGCTTTTTGTTAGATTATATAAAATTTTTACTGATCTTGAGATATGAGCCCTCCAAGCCCAAAGCAGAAGTATTAAGACAAAATTATCAAAAAAATTAACAAGAAAAGTTTCCTTGACTTCAGTTTAATTTCTATTTGAAGTTTTACTGCTTCTTGCAACAGCTGACAACGAATCCATAAATGTTGGAGCAAAATGTTTTTTTATCTATCCTGTTTGCTACCCCTCCCCCCAACAGGGAGAGACTGAACAGATTAGATCCGTTTTTATCAATCAATATAAATCATTTGCAGGGAGGAAATGATGACCGAGCTCTGCACACAGGTGTCTAAACTTTCTGGACAGAACACCCAAATTCTTCAGCGTCAACAAGACGAATGGGAACAAAAATTTCTGGCAAGACAAAAAGAACAGCTTGATAAATTGGAGAAACGTGAACAAGAAGTGAGTAAAAAAGAGAAGCAGATCGCAGCAAAAGATGCCGCTGAATTGAAGCAACAACTGAACAAAATGCAGGAAGAAAAAGTGGAACTAGAATCACAAATTAACCAATCAAATCAAGTGATAAATGACCTCAGCCGAAAGTTCGCAGAACAAGAAGAAACTCTGCAGCAGTTGAGACTGGAAGTTGACACGAGACCAACAACTGCTGAAATTAGTGAACAAATTTTAACAGAAAGGCTAATTAGAGAGAAAACGAAAATCGAGGTCGCCAAAAAAGACGAGTTATTGGAACTTGAACGAGAAAAAGTGAATCAGGAACGGATGGAAAAGGAACAATTGCAGCAGCAGGTTGAAGATATGGGAAACCAGCTGAAGAGGCGACCCAATACAGCCCAATACAGGGAGCGAGTGGAGCGGGAAAAAACAATGATTATGCAAAAGCTGAAGGAAGAAAATGAAGTTGAAATTGAAAATATGGATTCCACAATTAAAGACCTCAAAGCCCAAATTGAAACCCTGCGATTACAGCAAAACGAACGTAAGGCTCGTCTTCAGAAAATTGACAGCAAACGATTGGAACTAATCGAAGAAAATGAAAAAAGTTCAAAGCCAGAAGAGGCCGACATTTTGAATCAGCTCTTGGCTGTACACGAGGAGAACCAGAACAGTGTTGCATCATTTCAGCAAAATTACCGTCAAATGAAGAGACAGAAAGGCGGAGATAAAGAAGTGACCAATAACAGTGAGGCTTGGAAACAGTCGGCAAGATTTATGCTCAGCAAAATAACAAACGACACACCAGATTCGAACCCCGAAGCAACGGAGAAAGTTTGCAAAATCCTCCACAAAAGCTTTCCAGGGTCGTCCTGGTTTGTTTACATTATGGAGGAAAACAACAGGTGGACTTGGAAAATAAACAGAGGTGATTATCATCACTGGAAGGGAAAACCGGGAATTTTGTCTAGAGATCCCCCCTCCGGACGCCCTGGGTCTGACATGGCAATTTGGGGAATGATTTGCCCGGACGATAATGATGAAGTGGGTAATAGCTCAGTTAATGTTGACGCAACTATTGAAACCATAATTGAGGATGCCCAGAAATGTAAAAGTGAGAACAGCGCCCTGAATTTTATAGTGAACCAGTTGACTTCGAGACAGATTCGATGGTCATTTGTGTTCGTAGCACCCATTGGAACCTTCGCCCAAACGCGCACGTGTCAAGATCGATTCTATTTCACCGATGGATCAAACTACTTCATTGATATTTATCTTGGGCTTTAAATGAACAATTAAGAAAACCCGACGTCAGAAGAAAATTATTAAAACAATATAAGCAGAACGATGAAAACAAAACTGCACAATAAAAACTACCAACAAAAATGAAAAACTAACTATTCTTATGCAAACGAAATTCTACAATGGGCTGACTGTTTATAGATGCTTAATACGTTGAGAAATAACAGTTTTAACTCTGTCGATAGATAACTACTTATAGTATCTGGACAAAGTGGTCCCATAGCCTTTTTTCATATTTTCAAGATGATTTTAAACATTTTTAATCCACTAACATGTAAGCTTTCGGTTTCGGTAAATTTAGAATTTTCCTTTTTTTTGAGAAAAAGATCAGTGGAGACATGAATTTAGTAAACAAAAGAGTGGCTAGGGAGTGACCTGTTTGTTATAGGCTAATAATCAGCAGGGAAAATTCATAAATTTAATATGAGTTAATGGTCGTTTTTCTACGAAAATTTATGACGAATTATTTCTCATGATTAAAACTGATAACAGCAACCAAACCAACGATCATACGTTTAAAACCAAAGAAGCCGTCAAAAATGATCGAAAGCAATAGTTATCCATATTTGATTTTGACAAACTAGACAAAAAAAGACTTTTTACGCGCATTTTCAGTCGTTTTTGTTGCTATCCTCAACACGGGTTCCCAACAGATGAGAAAGTAGGAAATCATAAGTTAAATAGCTCAGTCTTAACTTTTATTTTTAATGTTATGCTTTTACAAATTGATGAACAGGAATTGATTGAAAAATTATTCTGGAAAAAACTGCAAATTAATACATAACTGTTATGTTGAATGCTTAAATGTTATAAGTTGAAAACTTGCGTAAATATCAACTGACAATCAGTAGGAGTAATTTATTATGATGGCGGTCAAGCAAGCCGATAGGCAAGCAAGTCGAATTTTGAAAATGAGGTCAAGTAAGCCGAAAAATTTTCAGATACCCGTATTTTAAGTTGTCCCTGGCGGGCCCTGGCTTCGCCGCGATAACCGGCCCGCTATTTCCGGATTACATCCCACAGCGGTCTGCTGAGGCCCGTACCCACTAGATGTCTAAAAATTGACGCATTTTTGTTTCTTTGGTGCATTGGAATACATTATGTCTTATAATACTACGCGCAGTATTGATTGTAACGGCTGACAATGTATTATTTCTGATAGATTACACAACTATTACATAACTTTCGGCTTGCTTTTATGTCGGCTTGCTTGCCTATCGGCTTACTTTGCATTTGCCATTTATTATATATGAAACTTAGCGATACAACACAAGCTATTCACATAAGCTCTAATATATAAAAACAAAATATAAATTCTCCAAACTCTTTAATATAAGGTTTTTCTCAAAATTATCAGACAAGAATTCAATTAAAACTTCGATTGAAACTGCAATTGCTCAAAATTGCGATTGGTATCAAAATCTAAAAAAATACTTAAACACGGCAATTCTAAACCTCCGTGTAGACTTTTATTCCTCACAAGACATAAAATTATAAAATTAAAATGCGGCGTAATTTTAATTCGAAAATAATCCAAGTGAATTTCAACTTGTAAACCAGGGTATGAGCAACATTGAAAAAGTTCAACAAGATCACATTTGACAACTTTTTTCAAAATTTTGAAAATTCTTAAGTTTAAATATTCATCTCCTGGCCGCCCCAACATTTTTCCAAATCTATCTAATAAAAATTGTCCGTTATGGAAAAGGCAAAACGAGTTTGTGCAGCCTAAAAACGACAATAGCGATGTCAAACAGACCTTCAATTTGTCGTGAGAGATTATCAATGTATAAACGAAATTTGGAGGTCTGCGAGCTGGACATTGGCCGTTCAACTCAAAGGTAAAAATGGATAATTTGAAGACGCTAATGTTAAAGTGCATTGAGATCAATTACAGGGCAATGATTGTAGAAGATAAACAACCGGCGGTGAAAATTAAAAAATCTCAGCTTTTTGACATGCTTTTGTGTAGAATTGAATTTAGAACTTCGACATGAACCTAAAGATTGCTCCGTTTTGTTACCAATTTCCCATTTCTTCATAACGTTTTTATGAAATGGATTACAGCATCTGTTGGTAGCAAAAAGTCTTTCGAAAAGGTTTGCAAAGGTTGGTATTACGCCTGGTTTAGATATTTTTTCATAATATTTGGTCACTGAAGTTGATTGTACATGCAAAAGAACTGATTTGAAAAACTTGGTTTCACTCGCTATAAACAAATTGATAAACAGCAAGTGTGTAGCAACAGCAAAATTTATGGCCTCCAATGACCATTAATATGTATTTCTTGTTCTCCAAACAGTTAAATGTTTTTTTGAAATATCTCCTATTGGCCAAAGAGAATTTTGAGTTCATCAAGGCTGTGTTTAAAATCTTGCGATATTTAATGGGAAATTGCTGCCTTTTAGAGAGCCCAAAACTATCACGATAAATAATTTTAATGAGGCTTCAATTTCTTCTTGTTCTTTAACTGCTCTTAGAGTGCTACGTTTTCCCCTTAAATAAATTCGCATTTTGTTTCTGAACATCGCCAGTTGTTCCTTGCTTTTTGCATTTTTGAAACGGATTACGAATGAAGAAAATCCTTTGTTAATAGGCACTGTTTACTAAGAGATAGCTTACATAATTTTTTTGTATTATATTGGTGGGTTTTGCTGGCAACGTTTTTTTTGAGATGATATTACTACTCGTGATCGTTATGTTTGAACTTTTTTTCTGAAGCTCTTGTCACTTAACCGTCCTGATAAAACCTTGATTGAGAGTCCAAACTCTTCCCAGCACGAAATATCGACTTATGAAAAGACCATGCTCGACCGAAAAGAGGTATGGAGTGATCATATTTGACCAAAATTGCCTATCAATAGACTTTAGCTCATTTTAGCTGTCATCTCGACTGTCGCTTGACACATTGTTCTATTCTGCTTATGGTCTTTGCCTCGACCCAAATGTTTTCTGCTCGAATTGTGTTCGACACAATTTTGACCAAAATGTTTTTGTGACTTTGAGACTGAGTTTTTGGGGAAAGTTTGATTTATATTTTGTTTTTTCTAACTTAAAAGTGACCAAATGACCATTCTGCTTCATACTTAATAATGTAAAATATAAACGCACTCGATAAGTAATGTTGTTAAATTTTTCCTTCAAATTTGACTAAATGAGGAGTTTTTGTTTTTCGCTAATTGTAAAACGAAAAGAAATTGATGAAATGTAATTTAGTGCTAAATCGTCCTTCTTTTTTGCCAAGTTCACGCCTTTTCATTTTGATACTAATAAAGTATTTATTACATAATAATTTTTTGATGTCAAAAGTAGTCAAAATTTGTATTGACCAAGGATCAATGAAACAAACGTAAGGCCAATTCAATATCAGTTCTGGGCTCGTCTGGGAGGGGGGGGGGGGGTGTTGGTAAATGTTGAATGCCCTCTAAGTTTGACGGCAAAAAGAAATGACGAATAGATATTACCAGTCTTGTGCACGTCTTGGCCAAGACTTGCAAGTCTAAACTCAAGCCTTGACAAGTCTTTACCAAATTTTGTGCTAAAATTTGTTTTTCTCGGTAATTAAAACTGGGCTTTGGCACAAATTGATGGCCCTAAGTTAATAAAACTGATTAGATGAATTCTGATGTACTCTTTTCAAACCCAAATCATATGAGAGAAATTAAATCACAAGTTATTTGCTTCACGGCTTCATTTGAGTGCCTTTTGAATGTGAAAAGAAGTTCTTCAAACGTGAACAAATCAGAAATCTCAGGTAAAGCTGCCTTCAGGTTGAACAATAGTCGTAGCGTCCATTGAGTGGAATTGGTCACCCCATGAAGATTATTATCAATTTCCAAGAACGGCAACTCAATCGCAAACTCCAGAAAAGTCTCGCATTTTGAGACAATTCCGAGTTTGACCAGTTCTAGAGCGTTGTCGCGGTTTGTGGCCAATATTGCCAGGCACTGGAATACCTCAGCTGCACTGCATCCCGTAGGGCTTTCTTTGTAACCAGGAACGTCGGGATTGACTAGAGATCTGAGAATGGGTTCCGAAAGAGCATCTCCCAGAAACTTTTTATGTAAGGTCGCAATCACAGATGGCTGAACCTTAAATAAAGATGACAGTTCATAAAACTGATAATCATCGTGAATCGGGCCAGTTTTTTACTAAAACTTTTTGCTTTATTGTTTGGAAAATACTGGTCCCAGGGAATGCGGTGAATCGTTGTGAAAATTGCGCTTTTTAGCGCTGAATGCGGTGAAAGCAGTGAATATATTTTTCCAAAATTAAAAACCGCACATCTTACGTTAATTCACCGACAAAAAATTGTAGCAAATCTTGCGGTGATTTTTTGCAAGATTTGCTGCCGTTTTTAGGACTTAAAATCGCTAATCTTACAAAAACTCATCTCTTAAAACCTATACTCTCGCAAAAAGTCAACGCATATGTTTCCCATAAAGCTGAGTGAATCTGGCTTAAATTCAAAAGAGAAATCATAAGAGTAAGCCATAGATGGCGGAGTGGAAGAAGAAGTGGCTGACATGAGATCGGACAATGGTCCAAACCCAGGCACGGAAATTTGATTTTTGATCAGATTTCCTATAAATGCGGTGACAATAAAAATTTCGCCACTATTAACAGCAAATATTCCAAAAAATCCCCGCTTTCAACGCTTTCATCATTAGAAGATTCGGGTGTCTTGCGGGCAAAAGTGTCTTTTTTCTCTGCTGTTCACCATAATACTTACATTATTTTTTTCTAGTATACTGAAAAATTTTTTTAAATGCTCATTTAAATTCAGAAGGACAACAGGTTAACAAATTTCAGACATCGAAATTAACACAATTTTTATCATGCAATTGTCAATAAAAACAGGCTTTTGTTTCGAAAATAAGCGCAACATAAGAAAAAGAAACATTTTCAAATTTCTTAAATCAAGCTGTAAAAAATAGCAGCTACCAATATTTTCACCACCAAACATTAATCAAAATAATTAGAATAAAAAACTCTTAAACCAACTGCATTTTAAAAAAACAATTATTTGACTTCATTTAAAAAAAATAATAAAATTTACAAAACTGTTTCAACGTCTTGATTTAATTTGAAGAATAAATACTTGATTAAAACAAAATTGTTTCGAGCTCAATAGTCAACTGCTGAAAATGAATTAGCAACTAGTCGTTGATTTATAAGTTTGAAAGAACTACCATATTACTATGGTTGTGGTCCGAAGGCTGAGATGCTTGAAGGCAACTCCTAAACCAATTCCTTTTTGTCCTTTTAGCTATGAATTAGTTGCAAAAAAACGCCTCGGAACAAAAGCCCCGCATAATAAGGAAAAACACAATGGAAAAAACCCCTTTTGATTGTTAAAAGGATACATATTTAGCGCATCTGGCCATGCGTTGCAATCCACGGCCAAGCCTTAACGGCCTATGGGACAAGATATGGAATTATCAGAACCGAACAAATTACTTCATTCGAATTATTATGTTAATATGTGGATTCATTTCCGTAGGGAATCGTTTCCTAGGGGTTTTATTTCATATTAAGAAAAGAAAAGTAGGGTGTTCCTGGGGGTATTTCCCCTAGGCTCTTATTCGTCTGTGGTAATTGCTGTTGCTTACAAATAATGCGTTTCGGCGCCCCGTTTTTACCCTCGGTCATTAATTGCTCCCAAGTACTCTCAAAAAGTAAGGCTGAAATGGGAATATTTTCATAAAAACTCCGTTAGTTGCAGCCTCAATCTTTAATTATTTTACCTATTTTTTTGACATCCTTTCTAAATTATCTTCGAAATAAGAAAGTTTAATTTTAAACCCGTTTAAACTTGTAACAAAAAATACTAAGTTTATAACAGCCAAATTTTTTTCTTGAAAATAATTTGTACTTACTTTAACGATATCGTCTGGGTGACAGTGTTGGTTTTTATCAACAATCAGACGCAATGTCATATCAACAATGATCTGCAAGTTTCCACCGGCTGTTTCTGTTTTTTTTTAATTAGTAAAACCAGTCCAACAAATCATTGAGTTGCATCAATTGATGAGATTGGGAGTTGGTTTTCAAGACATTATGAAGAACTATCAAACAATCCATTGCTCCTTGCATTTTCAGCTCTTGATCTGAACCGTAACTTTCTGAAGGCCGAAGAAAACTTCTGTCCCGCCTTCTTCACTAACAACCAGTGCAGGTCTTTGCAACGTAAGACGTGTTCTCGAGCTCACCTTTATTAGGGTACTTCCTGAACTGTCTTATGGTTGTCTCAAGAATAAGAGATAATCTTAAGGCTTACCTGACTAACTAAAGTTCTATTCCTCTAGTCTGTTACTCTTCTATCTGAGCTTCAGTAGACGGTGCACGGGCCCCAATGCTACGGTCTAACGTTTATCTCAATACCAAACAAGAGCGGAGTAGAGAGAGAGAAATATACTCTATTATTATATCAGGATGGTAACTGGTACTGACTAAATTACTTTCTCTTCTGCTGAGAGAGGGTAGATGGGTAAACACATAGAGGGAAAGGAGGATAAAATAATATATCATTTTTATCCAATCAGGAAAGAGTATTTCAGTCTTTTCTGAATAAAGTCTTTCTAATATTAAATATTCCTTTTTGGAAGTCATGTCTGACTCCATCTTTCCGGGGTTTAGAGTTGTTTTGAAAGTCTTCCAGTCTAATATAGTAGAATATAGTTTATTAATTTCTCTGTAATCTCTCTGAAGGATTTTCTTTCTTTTTGGTTGTGTTGCTTGAAGACCGGCTCGTCTGTGAGTCGATTCCGAAACATCGGTTACCCAAAGAGCAAAGAGTGAACATCAACAACCACAAAAGTATCTATTCCACCACCACACTATCCAGTGGGCGGAGATCCTTCTGGGTAGGCCCGTCGTTGATGTTGTAGGCGTCCTGATGTCCGGCGTCGACTTACCTGACTTACCTGGTTTGCTTGGTTTGTTAGGTGTTAGTTGTTAAGAATCGTTTTTAGATTCACTACATGTTCTAATACGTAGTATCCCTTCCGGTTGGAAAGAAAATTTAGATGTGTATGTAATGTTTTGATTATGTTAAGTGTTATTTAACAAGTTATAGTTTTGGGGTTGACATAAAAGAGAGTATGTCAATGAAATGGCGAATATCGTGTTTGTTTTTAGTGACATGTGATTTGTCGGCCATGCTGATTGGTAATGTTGTTATAGAAATTGAACATGTATCAATTAACGCTCCTGTATGAAATCATGAGTTATTGAATGGTATTAGTTCTTACAATTGTTATGTCATACTTCTACAATTGCTCTGTTGTGAGTTGTTACTGAGGAAACATTTTCCGTATCTGTAAGATTTGAAAATGCGGCTTATCGTTTTGTTATATTTGTACATTTACCTGCCAGTCTCTTATGAATTTTTTAAAGGCTTACAGATCTCGCTTATAGTAGTTTGTAATGGGTATGCACACGGATGACAAGTTCCTAGTCCCAATCAACAGTTATTTCTTCAACTGCATAAATTAAATTAACGTCTCTGTCTGCGCGCTTACGATCCAAGGATCAACGTTTCCCGAGATCTGAATACTGTTTTCTATGTGAATTGTTACAATGATATCGTATTGTTAGTTGTTACTATAGTTAACGTCGTATAGTAGCTATCTGAATTACATATAGTTCATGTATTTTGTTTTGTTACTTGAACAGATTTGCATGTGAAAATTTCGATTTGAATTAAAATTCTGTTCTCTTTTGTTTTTAATCTGACTGTTTCGTATGTGTTACTCTATTTTAAATTTATAGTCTGTCATAAACAATAAATTTGTAATGTACCTGGTGTATGGTAGATTGTAAATTGTATTAAAGAATTCGATATGTTATAATCTGTTTTATGAGTAAATGTCATGTCCTATAGTATTGTGTTACTCATAGTGTTGTTAACATTGCTTATGAGTCATTTATTAGAATATTATGTACATTATTCATGCTTATTATTCATGTTGTTTGTTTGTTCTGTTTGTATTTGTTCTGTTTTTTTTTATTTGCCTATTTGCTTTATTTACAAAATTGCATGTGTGTTGCATATAACTAACTATGGGGAAATCTTTGCATATTTACATATACAGTATTATAAAGTAGGTTAAGTTTGTATCTAAAAAATAAAAACTTGTTTTTGGCTTTAAACTTTTTATTTCAAACTGGTGAACATTAAGTATGAGCAATGGATATGGAAAATAACATAAGAGGATAGGTATGTTCCATAATCAGGGGTAGAATCCATAATCATGAATTTACAAATTGATTTAAATATTTGGAAGAATTTGTTTGAAATGATAAAGATTTACAAACATATGCAAAGATTACAAACATGGTTTGGCGGTATTACAGTTTGTTCGTTAATTACCGAGACGTTGAATTGTTACTTGTTACAATGTGCGTTACTATAGTTTCTCCGTTTGTTTCGGGTGATTACTCCGTTCACAGTAGTGATTATATTCTTTCAAGAAGTATTCATCCTTTGAGAGATAATATCCAAGTAAGTAAACGATTTCCTTTAAGGGTGTTTCTGTTATTGATGCCTGTAAGGCATTGCAAATTTCTCCTTCTGTATCTGGAATTTTTCGTTCGTTATTAAAGTTTATGCGGTTTGTAATTGCTTTATTTGTTACGCTCCCTGTGAGGTGATATACATGGTATTCCTCACAAGGTTCGATCGCTTCCAAAGGTATCATGAGCGGTCGCTCTGGTGCGTCTTTTGGCTGGAACACGTAGTAGTTCTTAATTGGGTCAAAGTTTCTCAATGTTCCAATAGTATAATCCCATTTTATTTTGTAGCTGTAATTGAGGAAATATGGTGATGTCAATTGGTCATTGATATGGACGTAGCTTTTAGATTCTGTATGTTGTTTGTCTCTAAGAAATGTATAGTAGATCAGATTGTGAATTAATTTTGTCTCGTGAACTCTATAATTGTTACTTTGAACGTCCTTTGGTTTAGGGTGGAGGAAGTTAAAACTCAGTTGGAAAATCTGGTGTTGCTGTGTAAAGGCGCTGTACGCGGATAGATCTTGAGAGGCTTTTGCCACTAAAAGATCAAAGTTACAGTTTACTGGTAGTCGAAACTCATAGTCGTAGTCGTACAGGAAACGTTCCGTGAGACTGTAGAACTGTTTTAGCTTAGGGTATTTAGATTGGTGTATTTTGTCTCTACCCATATTCTTCGTGCTTCTTTTTACGGTATTTGTGTTTTCCGACGGGAGTGGTGGAAAAAATTCTGACACACGGTCTTTCAGTGTATGTAAAGGTGCCATAAAGAAGTTATAGGATCGAGAGTCAAATGGCATATCTGCCCAATTTCGGTACGAGAGGAGTGGATTGTAGTTCATTCCGTGAGGGTTACTAAGATTTTTTGGATCCTTGTTCTGGAACCAAATCGTTTCCATGACCGTCTCTGTCGGGGTCTGTTCGTTCGTTGATTGATGAAAGAACGATTTTCTGTCATTAGAGCGGGTTGTCACCGCATATGGAAATCTTAGATTGTTAGTTGTTGGGATTGTTGTTCTCGCGAATAAGCGTTGTCGAACATTGTTCTGTGTATGTGATTGATCAATTATGTATTTGTCTGATGGTGGGGGTGGACGTACTGGCGGGGGGTAATTTGGCAGGGGTGGTGACATATATGTGTCACTACTGTTATAATTATGATTTTGTCGTGGTCTTGTGTTTTGATAGCTATGTGCAGCTATATTTGTTCCTTGCTCCGATATGTTGTTAATATTATTGTTACCAGTATCAAAAGATTGGAGATTTCGTCTATGACCAAATTTGTGTTGTATCTTTCGTGCTATTTCTTGTGGTGTCTGCACGATTTGTGTTTCATTTTCCAGTTCGACTCCGAATGTTTTGATCTTTTCTTCCTCTGTGATCATATTTGTTTCAGTTTGTGTGCCACAGTCAGATGCACAGTCCCGAATAGTCCCGGGGCTGGATCTGCCTGACTCACAACTCAACTCTCCTTCTTCCACTTCGTAGGAGAATGGCGAGTCTGATTTGTATGGCGAGTCGTACTCCATGTTAGATGCCATAGTTGAATGCTAAAACTCAAATACGATTAGTTTAGTCTGAATTATATCGTCGATTTATTATATGTTTTGTTATAATAAAAATTGTTATAATTATATGTTTGTTAATTATGTGTTTGTTATAATAAAAATTGTTACACATTCTGATCTCGTTTTTGTATAGGTAGTTTATAAGTAGTTTGTTTTAGTCTTATTTTTCCTTATGAAAGGTTAAATTTAAAAAATTAAAAATAAGATGGTAAAGTAAAAAATGTGGCAAGTGATGGCGGGTGATTAGGTAATGTTAGTTGTTACTAAAAGGAATTGTTTGTTTTTAGATTTCGTATGTATCAGCCGAATGAGTATCGTAGTATGTGACTTCATTTGTATGTGGCTGATCATTTTTAAGAATGTCTAGGCTGTAGCTACGGTTTTGCATTTTGTTATTTGCTAGTTTTAATTGATTAAAATCTATTGGTGGCGGGTTCTGTATTTCTAAAAGTCTTGAAGTTGGTATTAGTGCATGTTGATTATGTTGATTGTTTGATGGTTGCGGAATTTCATATGGTGTCTGTTGTGTTATAGGTGATTCGTATGAATAGGGTTTAATTTGTATGTGCGATTGTTCTATATTAGGTGCGCTTGGGATTGGTATCGGGATTGGTACAGGTGGTAAACTACTCAAGCGTTGGTACGCTGGAGGAGGTGTTATAAGTTGTGGTGGTATTGGTGGTAGTGGTTGGGTTTTATTTTCATTTATTGTTGTTAATGTTTCCATCTTGAATTGCTCTGTTTTGTGTTTTCTTTCTGGTAGTGGTGGTGCTTGCTTCTTTGTTGGTGACTCTAATGTACGTAATTGTAAACCATGTTCTGTCCTGCGTATAGTAGTGTTATAGTGTTTGTAGTTTGTATCCACATATTGTTCTGTCGGTTTATCTCTACGGGTTAATGTTGGTATTTCTGTTGAATGTCGTCTGAAATGTTGAATATGTACTCGTGAAGTATTATGTCCTTTACCATAATGTGAATTGTTATCATCATTACTATTATCGTTATTATTGGCGTAATCATCTTCTTGTATTTGTGCAACTAGTTGGGTTAGTGTTTGTGAGAATATTCCAAAAATTCCTGTTAATAATATTTTTGTTATACTTGCTTGTTTTCCAATCGCTTTATGTATTGCAAAAGCGTTGTAGAATTTTATAATTAGGTTTGTTACAAATAAGATCATGCTCATCATCGCATAGATGATAGCCATTTTTTCAAGTATGTACCATGGCCAACCAAAGATAGATAGTATTTGATCTTTTAGCCATGCTGCATCGAAAATTTCCTTCCAGTTTACACTTGGTTGATCTATCTGAAAGTTATATCCATTTATGTTCAAGTCTTTTAACCATTTAAGTGAATGTTCATAATTTTTGTATGTTTGTAATAATCCTAATTGTTCTAATTCGAGTAGTTTTTGTGCGTTAGCAGATTGTGCTTCTTGAAGTGGTTTTTCGCGATCTCTCATATATTCGTGTAGTAAATCTCTTTTTCGTTCTTGTATTAATTGTTCTTTGCTAAATATTCCACTTTCGATGAGGCTTGCTTTGCTAAACATATTATCAAGTACTATTTCTTCCGGTGATATTGTTTCTAATATTGTTTCTACTTTTATTGGATATGGTGTCAATCTGTATCTTACTGTCCCTTCTGTGTCTATTGAGATTAGTTGATCGAAATTACTATGTGAACATGGAACTGTTTTCGCCCAAAGGTATGTTTGTCGTGTTAGTTGATGTACGTATTGTACTCTATTTTTGTATAGTATTGGTATTTTGTCGTAACATTCACGTGTTTGTGGTACATATAGCGGTGATGATTTCTTAGCGCATTTGTACATTTTCATTACATTAACTCCTTCTTGTTTCACAAATATGGATCTATCTCCTGTAAGGATGTATCCTAATAGTGGTGTATTCTTTTGTACTTGTGTTAGTGTCAATTGTCGAATATTGCGAGTTTGTTCGCATATCTGTGAATAGAATTCGATTGCTTGTAGACTAATGCGTGAATATATATTACTCATATAGAGGTCCATTTTCATTTGTAAATGTGTGTTCTCGTTTACAAAACCATAATAATAATTTTGATGTTCTTCGTCTTCATATCTTGTGTATGCATTTGACATAATTTGTTGTGGTTTTATTTTTATAAATTTTTCTTCTTCAAATTTGTCTTCTTTTCTTGTTACTTTAAGTCCTGTATGCATGTCAAAACCATATTCGTATATTATATAAATATCGTCGTATTCTGTTTTATGTAGTGGTTGTGGTGATCCACACTCTCGTTCAACTAATGGGTAGATTTCAAATCTTGTTGCGATTGAGGATGTATCATTATATTTTACTTTTTGATGTACATCTGGTTTTTGTACTGATGACCATTCCGCGTTTGTTTCTATCCAATATCGTTCCTGATACTTAACCATATATGCATCAAACCTAATAAGTTCGAATAGTTGGCAATGTGTTTGGGGTTCCCAAATGATTGTTGCTTTTGTAAAGGGTGTTGGTAAACATTCTCCCTTGTGGAGATCACATGGTAGTTTTGTTCCCATATATGATATGTCTTTTGTATCAAGATTTAGTATTAACGAGACTTCTTTTATCTCTAGAGTCCAGTCTAAAATATCAATTCTATTTTGTTTTTTGACGCCTGATAGGCAGTTTGATTGTGCATTTTTGATTTCATTCGGTACCCACATTGGATTTGTATAATCATATACCAATCTTCCATATGGTGGTACCATAGGAGTGTCTATTCTGAATTGTATATTTCCTTGTACGTTTTCTAGTCTCTTTTGTAATGGTGGATTTGATAAGTAATTGAATGATATATTGTGCCTTGTTGGCCTGTATTTTGTATTTTTAAGAACGTTAATTCTGGCGAGTTCGTTACGAACTTCGTCTGGGTCTAAGATTTTCGTTCTTCGTGCATCTGATACGTAATAGCTTGGTCTGTTTGCTCTAATGTAATGAGTGTGTTGTGAACACCATTCTACTTTTTCTTTGATCGTTCCTGTAACAGCATATGCTTTAATTTCTACGGCTTGTGCTTTTGATAATAATTGCACTTCTGTTTTTGTCATTTCTAAGTCCAATGGTTTAAATTTACATGTGCTGATTTTGTTCAGTTCATAGTATTTTACGTTTGTTATTTCTTCTGCGTCGCAGTCGTAGTGTTCGATAAAAATGTCTTGAGGTCCGACTGCTGATCCATTAATGTTTTGTCCTTTCAATTCAACGTAATCTTTTTTTGTTTGTCGTTTGTTTCTTTTATTATTTAGTTGGAATTTTTCCAAAATACTGTCTGTTAATTGTTCTCTGTAAAAATTCCAATTTCGTGTCCATTTATCTATGGCTATTTCCCACATTTGTTCGTAATCTGTACTATTCGTGAATTCCTTTAAGTCTGGTGATGTATACTTTGATGGTAATTTATACATTTTCGTTTCAAATTTTGTTGTATTATCAAATACATGATCCATTAACTTGTTAAAGTTATCTTGATCAGTTACATTTATGTTATTTGTTTTTATTCTATTTTTCTCTTGTAAGCTCTCCATATGTTTTTCCATACGTTCTTGTATGTGTTCTTTAATTTGTTCTTTAATATTTTGTTTTGTTTTATATCTTGATCTTATTTCAGTGTCTATTTTCATATAGATAAATAATGTTATTAGTAATAATATTAGTATTATAGATTTTAGTTGAAGCGGCATGTGTATGATAGTCCTGTGTGGGGATTATAGAATGTTGCAAATCCTAAAGTTTGTTTTGATGTGGGTGTTGGTATGGTATGAACGCTTGATTGGCTTGGTGACGCGATACTAAAGTTTGATAATGTTGGTGTACCTATTCGACTTGGTGTTTCTGTTTGTTCTGCTTCTAAAGGTCTTATTACATTTGATTTTATATCAGTTGATCCGTATGATACTAATGTAGAGTCTTGTGTAGGAAATGATAATGATGCTCTACGTCTACCTCTTAGTAGATGTCGTGTATCTGTTCTTGCTCGTCTTACTGTATATGGGTTTTCGTTTTCGGGGTTTGTTTCTTCTATTTCTGGTGATGTGGGTATATTTGTTAAGTCTGTTACTTCGTTGTGATGTGGTCTTTCTGGGTGATTGTTACTATTGTTATTATTATTTGATGAAGCAATTTTTGCTGTTTTTAGATAATTTCAGGCTCCAGAGCCTGGTCCGGGTGGTGGATGTTGTATGTACGGTGGGGCTAGTATAACTACTGGTATTAATTCTTGTTCTGGTTGGTGTGTTTGAGCTCCTAGGTTTGTAATCCAAATTTCGTTAGTTGTTAATCTAATATTGAGTTGATATATAACAATGTTACCATGTAATGGTGATGTGTCGGGGAATCCAATTTGGAGGTAGAACTTTTGTGTATGTAATGTATGATATATCGATTCTTCAATGTCTGGGTTGGTATCAATTTTTATGGTTTTACAAAATATTCGATTAGTCCTAAGCACGTACATACGAAGAAGTATATTATAATTGCAATTTTTATAAATTTAAATATTTCTAATTCGACAATATCTATGTTTGTTTTACATATGTGGTAAATATCGGGGTGGATTTCATGCATCGGGTTATTGTACTGGTGGGCTTGCATATACAACTCGTCGGTTGCGTATAACTTCGCTTATTGTTACAATAGCTAAATATATCGATACTACTACAATGCAAGGTACTAAAAGTATTGTTAGGAAGAATATTACTTTAGATAATATAAAGTAGATTGTGATTAAAGATTCGTTGAAATCTATTTTTGAAACTGATAAATATAATGTGTAACTTTGTTATTAATTATGTAAATGTGAGGTGTAATGCTGCACTGAGAAGTGACA
Source organism: Convolutriloba macropyga (assembly GCF_964194025.1). NCBI lineage: Eukaryota > Metazoa > Xenacoelomorpha > Acoela > Convolutidae > Convolutriloba > Convolutriloba macropyga. The sequence goes on along the minus strand of NC_134474.1, from coordinate 72,950,812 downwards.
GTTATTTGCTCAATTGTAACTGACACTTAACCGTGCCGCACTACAAATATTATTATACTGTATTATCTGTAGATTACTATGACGATTACTGGTATCATATCTGAAAGTTTGTGTGGTGATATATTTCGTAAAATTTTTCTCTTTGGTTTTGTTTTTAAGACGTATTTTTATCGTCTATGAGTGTTATAGCGTCTTTTTTACACACAACTATAAAAACTGTTTTTAGTTTGTTAAGGTCAATACATTGGTCTGTTTGAATTTGTTGTTTTAGTAAGTTATATTCTGTGATTGTTTCGTTACAAATGGTTATTTGTTTTAATAGTTCAAAATGTTTTTCTCCCCAAAATAGTTTTACTTCTTGTCCGCTTTCTGTTTTTCCTTCAATAATAAATAAACAATCTTTATCCGAGAATTGACAAAGTGTTGTTCTTATACTATCGTTATCAAAATGAATGTGATTTCCAAGAGAGTAATCTAATTTTGCAAAATTTTCTCTTTGAACTTGTATTTTTATACAAAACTGTTTCGTATTCAAAGAGTTCAAAAACTCTGACACTTTTATCATTGGTGGTTCTTCATCACTGTGGTGACTGTAGTGATGGATTAGTCTTTGGTAGAAGAAGTTCAGATAATTTAATGAATATTTGAAAGGATTCAGCTTACCTGATGTTGTTGAATTGTTGAATGAAAAGGATAAATGAACGACTTGCGACAAATATGGAAAAAGTTATGAGAAGAAGTTATGAAATGATTCAAATTTTGTTTAGTTATTAGATATTGAGGAATTTGAATTTCTCTCTTAAGATAGAATATTTTTTAGTCTTAGGACTAGATTATGAATTTGTGGAATTTAGAATTTTCAGCTTAGCTGAGTTTTTTCGCAAATTTTTCAAATTTTAGAACAAGTTTAGCGGTTGTGGTTTGTGCGAGGCAAAATCAGAATTGTGATTTTTACTTTCTTTTCGAAGGCTCTCTATAAGGTTGGTAACATTTTCATATCTTCCGTTTTTCATTTTTTGGATTTTAAGTTGTCAATTTTAATAATTACTGGGTCCAATTATGGTGTTAGTTTCCTCGTTTGATGAATTGGACTTTTCTCTAATTGTTCCGATGCTCTTTGTTCTCAAGATCTTTGTGTTCCTTGTAATTGGTATGTTGACAGTTGTTTGATGGTTAGATGGTATACTTTCAGCATGGTATGTTAAGTCTTTCTCGGTGCCAATTATATGGTATCAATAGAGTTAGTCTGCTGTTTTTATGTCGATTATGCCATATCTTTTGTTCTGAAGTAATCTCTGTCATCATTAGGAGGGTTAGTTAACGATGGTTAGTGGCGCTAGCGGGTGATGGTTAGTGGTGCCAGTTATCATCAATCAGCTTGGTACTTTTTGTTCCAATTAGCTATATTGTATGTCTGTCTGTTGTATGCCTTTGATGGTACAACTCTGCAGATGGTGCAACTCTGCAAATTTTAATTATTGACGTAGTTGAAATGTTTATTTCATCTACTAATGATCTTGGTAAGACCTGTCTTGTTTAATCACCATTGTGTTAGGTGAAAATGTTAATTGGTTTACCCTTTGTATTTTGTTACTAATTGCGTCTGCATGGAGACTGTTTGTCTCTGACGTTTATTATTTAAGATATCTTTGTTCATAATTGATGGTGTCAATTTGGTATTTTCTTCCCTTTAATTGGTTTTAGTTTTAGTTTGGGTTTCTAAAGATAACGTCCGTTTCCTTACTAATGATGTCTGTGACATTTTAGTTGTTGGCGTTTGTTAGAACAATAATGTCCGTATTTTCACTAATGAGATATATAACGTCCGTTTTCTCACTAATGAGATGTATTAACGAGGTATATGACGTCGGTATTTTAAATGACGTGTTAGTTAATGACGTATGTGTGGAGTTTTTGCAAATTGGTTTGCAAAAATGTGTAAAACGTTCATACTATCGAAGATATCTTAGTCGAAATGTGTAAATGTATTGTGAGTTTTACTTGAATATATGTAGATATTCGAATGTAATGATATAGGAATGTTTATTTATGTTTTAGATCAAGCCTTCGATGTTTATGTAATGGTGGAGATTACATGGCGGAGTGTTGGATGTTCTGTATTCCCGTTATTATTTTGTATGGAACAAGTTATTCTTATGGAAGAAGTATGGAAGAAGTTATTCTGAATGATATTATTCACATTCGTTATAGCTGAGAATTGTTATATGCGCATTCGGCTTATTCGTTTATTCGTCTGACTGACACATTGTTGACTTTATTCTACATGTTTATTCTTCTTATTTTGTACTTATTATTTTGTAATTTCCGTTTTGTCGTTTATACAGTTATTATGCCACGGTGTACATTAATTATTTTTATACTGTTATTCTAATTAGTTCTGTTTCCTTATTTTCATTGTTTTTCTGTGTAGTTAGTTATCGTTATTGCCCTTATTATTCCGTAAATGGATTATTCTGAATTGTTAACAATTTCTAAATATCTATTCCATTTCGAGAGTGCTTTACGTTACTATAACACTCTTGATCTTTGATCTTTGATTCTTTGTTCTTTGTTTCTTTTTTATGTTTTGTTCTTTTGTTTATTGTAAATATCAATTTTCACATATTGTCTATTCCAGTTTCAAGCTTTTGAACATCAAAAATACTCTTTGTTTTTTTGAATTGTTTTGTGATTTGTTTTCTTGTTTACATGAGAAATTACCCTTGTTAATCTTTAGTCGGGGTTCCATGGGCTACTATCAATACCCATTTGTTTTTGTATATCCTTTATGGATACTTTGTTTATTTGTTTATTTGCTTTATTGATGGAGATCTTCGGTGTTGGTGTGTGTTGGAGACGTGTGTGTTGGAAACGTGTGTGTTGGAGACGTGTGTGTGACATCTTCGGTGGAGACGTGTGTTGTCGGTTCTGAGTACAGACGCTTGAGTACAGATATTCAGTTTGTAAACGTCGGCAGCTTCATCCTACGTTGTGTATTTTCTCCTGTCTTTTATAAATGTTTATCCTTGTTACTAAAAGGTGTTAACGGTGTTAACGGTGATGATATAGTATTTGTTAAAATCATTTGTTAGAATCAGTATTTGTTTAAATCTTATGGGTTTTACATCAGTTTAGATGATAAGGTTACAATTAGTTAGCTTGTATAATTTTTATGGGTTAGAGGTTAGGTGAATTTGAGCACCTTTTAGTATATTTTTGTATTATTTTTTATCTGTATTACTTATTCGATTTCAATTTATGTGTACATTTGTTATATCTGTTTTAATTGGGTTGGGGGGTTGGGATTCTTGACACAGAGGGTCGGGTTAGGGGGAATTTGTGTGTCTTGTATAAATACTGAACATATGAAACATAGTATGAAAATGTTGGACATAAAGTGTAGGAGTACTGAACACTATTGAGGTGTTGTATTGGATGAAAGGAATATTTTATAACTAGTTTGTGTTAAAATAGCCGTGTTAGGATATTAGTTGTTGAGTGGATCATATTTCCACTTTAGATTGTTACACTAGCTATTGAGGAGTAACAAACTGTATACTTTAATTGGAGGTAGTACCGTGATGGTATTAGTACTATTATTATTATTATTATTATAATTATTATTATTATAATTAATTATTATTTATAGTAAAATTTACTGACAAGGTTGGGGAATTGTTATTTTCCTCTTTCGAAGATTATAACTATGAGATTGTGTGTTCTCATCAGACGGTGTATACCGTTTTGATGTTGTTTGGGTATTGGGTTGTTTTAGCGTTGGAATCTCTTTTGTTAATAAGTAATTTTGTAATTCTAATTTAATATGCTTTTCTTTCGGAAAGTATGGTACAATATGATTTCTATGTAGTGTAATGTGTTTATTAGTATTGTCTTTCAGTATGTAGGTTGTTTCTGTGGGTTTATCAATAATTAAATATGGTCCCGTTTTTAGAGGTATTAATTTCTTTGATACTCCGTCAATCTGTTGGTGATTTGTGATCAAGACGAATGTGTTTTTATCTAGTGGTTTCGCCGTTCTGAACCTTGAATTTAATTCATCAGTTAACTTTTTTCTATTTCTTAATATTTTTGTTATGGTTTGATATGTGTCATTATAATGTTTTTCTTTGTCAAGAAACCATTTTGCGAACGTTCCGTTTTGTAGTTTTGCTATTTTTGGGTTACTGAATTGCTTATCTAAGTGAGTGTGTGCGGGTTGTGTTTTGCATGCGCTTGTTCTTGTTGGGTTACAGTTTCCCATCTCGTCTGTAGTTGTTCCAAGTTTAATCTTTGTTGGTTTCCTTGGTTTTTGATTGAAAACAACTTCATAAGGTGACATGCCTAATCTTGTCTGATATTGCGTATTATATGCATACGGAAAGAATTTTGCTTTTCTAGACCAGTTTTGATACTTTTCGTTGAGTAATGTTCTGATAAATTGTCCAATTATTCTATTAGTTCCTTCCACTAATCCGTTTGTCCAGGGTGCATATGTTGTGCTTGGTTTAAATTTGATTTCAAAGTAATTACAAAGGTGTGTTAATTCTGTATTTATATATTCCGATCCGTTATCGGAACGAATTTCTTCGGGTAGTCCGAATTTCATAAACCAATGTTCGAATAATGCTGTAACTGCGTAGTGTGCGTTATTTTGAGGCGCACACATTATTGTTACGTAATGTGAGAATGCGTCTACTATTACAAAGATAAAATTATTTCCTTCAGATGTAGGATGTATTGGACCTTTTGTGTCTATCATAATCATTTCATTAAAGTATGTTTTTGTAGGTGCTAATTGTTCTTGCTTACTTTTCGTTTTTGTGTTAGCGAAAACTTTGTTTGTTTGACATTGTATGCAATCTGCGATCAGTATCTTGATCCAAGTTGTTAAGTTTGGGAAATAATATTTTTCCATTATGTTTCTTTTTGTTTTTTCAAGTCCCGTGTGACCAACTGTATCTACGCAATGGTTTTCGTAGAAAACAAATAATAGTAATGTTAGTGGCAAACAGATTCTTTGTATTGTTTGTTTCTTTATTCGGATAATCATTTTCATTATGTTAGTTTTTTCGTCAATTGTAATTGATTTAAACTTTCTGTAATACGCGAATAGTCCTTTATTTCCACGTATGTCCATTGTTACTGAATGTGGTTTATTGTTATTTTTCTTCCACATTTTGACTTTATGAAGTACTGGATCTATTACTTGTGTTTCTTTAATTAACTCTTCTGTTACTTTTGTTTTTTCATCATAGAAAATATCTGTTATTTTTGCATGTTCGAAATTATGGTCTTGTTTTACATTGTTAATTAATCTAAGATAGTCATCGTCATGATGGCTTATGTATGGTCCTTTTTGGTTTTTCTCTATGATTAAGTCATCTTTTTCAACAATTGGTGATTGCCAGTTTTTTGTTTTTGGTTTGTATTTCGGTACTAAATTTGTTTTGGTTTCGGTATTATATTTTTCGTATGATATCGGATGGTACTCGTTTTTATCAATGTTAATTTCAAAGTAGTTGTTGTGTATATTAGCTAGTACTGGATAATGTGCTGTGTCTTTGTTATCGTTGTTTGTATTGTTGCAAATGCTGTATTTGCATTCTAGGTTATTTGCAAATGGTGATTTCGCAAAGAAGAATTTTATGTTTTCAGGTATTTCCACTGTAATATCACGTGTTTTTGTAAAATGTTCTTCATCTATTGTTCTACTTAGTAGGACTGGTAAAGCTAAGTTTTTTCCTTCAGTCCATATGATATGTAAGTTAGGAAATTTCATTAGTATTAATTGAAATCTGTAAACTCTGTGGTTTGGTTTATTCTTTTGTGTAAAGAGGTAAATGATTGGCTTATGGTCTGTAAATAAAATAATTGGATGATTTGAACCTGTTAATAAGAATTCGTATTCTGTGAGTGCGACAATGATCGCTGAACATTCTCTAATTAGTGTAGATAATCTCATTTCAATCGGTGTGAAAAGTCTAGAATTTGTTGATATTAATCGCATTTTCTTTTCAGTTGGATGTTGTTGCAATAATGCTGCTCCAATGCCTGTATTGGACGCATCTGTTATAATGTAAAATGGTTTTGTTGTATCTGGTATTGTTAATTCTAGGTTATTTGTTATTGTTTTTTTTTCATTTTTTCAAATATTTTTTGATGTTCTTTAGTCCATTTGAAATCATTTTCTTTGTGTAGTAGGTTATATAATGGTTGTAATATTGGTTGCATTCCATAGACGTATTTGGCTAAGAAATTTATTGTTCCGAGGTATCGTTGTAAGGCTTTCATACTTGTTGGGGGTTCCAGTTTTTGGAATCCATCAATTCGTGATGTGAGCGGTTTTACTTTTTTGTCTTCGATGATGTGACCTAAGAATTTTACTTTCTTTAACATGAAGTATGTTTTATCAGGTGCTGCTTTTAAGTTCTCTTTAAGCAGTACTTTGTGATATTCAATTAGTGTCTCGAACATTTGGTCGTAAGAGTTTGTTTGAATAAAAATATCATCCACATAGGTGATGACTGTTCCTTTTCTAATTAAAGGGTAAAGGAAATGTGTTAAAATTGAAGCGAATGCTGCTGGTCCGATTGAAATTCCGTAAAATAATCTTTTGAAACAATATTGTTCGTTTCCAATTGTGAAATGTGTATATCTCATCGATTCTTCGTCTAATGGTATTTGGTTATATGCACTATTAAGGTCTGCTGTTGTGAATATTGTTCCGTTTATTCTTGTTAAAGCTACATCAACTGGTTCAATTGGCCAGTTGCACTTTGATTCATCTATCATGCTGTTTAAATATCTTGCATCTAGTACAATCTTTAAAGATTCTCCTTTTCGTAGTATTATTACCGGATTTGTGAATGTATTTCCTGTTGATAGTTGTTCTTTATTTACAGGTGCAATTATGTCATATTTTTTAAGAACATCTAATAGTTTTTGAATTCGTTCTCGAAGATGTATAGGTACTTTACTTATTCTTTGTTTTTTGAATATTGCATCTTTTTTTATTGGTAAGTTCAATTTTACTTTCGTTTTTCCTACGTCAAATTTTGTTGTTGCGTAGACATGTCTATAGTCTAATATGATTTTTACTACCTTTTCAAATTCTTCTTGTGTTAAGTGTGAATGTTGAAAATCAAACATTGTTATGAATTCTTTTTCTTGTTCTGAATATTTGTTAATATTAAATTTGCATTTGAAGTTTGGTTTTCTTTCAAATGTTGCGACTTGTTCAATAGTTTCGTTTTCTTGTATGTTTAATATTTCATCGATATCATTTTCATTTTCGTATGTCAAATGGTATAGTGCTTGGAATAAGTCGATGGAGTTTGTTTGGTAGAGTTCGTTATCTTGTTTTTTGAAGCTAATATTTCTGTTCATGAAACCAATGAGTCCTGTATTTATTGTAATTCGGTGTCTATTTTTGTTGATCAATAGTATATCCATAAAGTATTCTTCGTCTGAGGAAAAATCCTTTATATCTGTAAATGATACTTTATGATATTTGTTTATTGGTTCGAAATAGAATTTCGATTTCTGTATTGTTTTATCATTTGAGTGTTTCATTTGTTTAAATATTGGTATTGGAAATGTTATACTTTTCTGTTGATTTGGTTCTATATAGATTGTTTCTCTATTAATGATTGTGTATAATCGAGAGTAGTAAGGATAACCTTTAGTACTATTCATGTAAAAGATAATATCGTTGTCTAGATTTGTATTGGTATTTAACGTTAGTTTGTTGGTGTTAACATTTATCGTCTCAATATATTCTTTGAAGAATGGTGTACCCAGTATATTATGATTGCATTGTGTTACGTAGAAGTGAATGCGAAAATTGTTTTGTGGTTTGTTTCTATTGTTAGAAATTCTGTCTGGTGTTAAATTCAGTGTTACTGTTCCAAATGTATCTATTTTTGTATTATTTGCAGCTGTTAGTGTTTTGTTTGCTTTGTCCAAGATCATTTCTGGGTTATTGTATTTAATTTCATTCCATGTATCTTCATTTAGTAAGTTTAATGTTGCTCCTGAATCTAATAGAAAATCTATTTCTAACATAGGTTTTTGTTTTGCAAAGTCCTGTTCAAGTTTCTGATATTGATACATTGGTAATATCCATGTTGGGTTGCTTTCTAATGTATTTATTACAGTATTGCATGTATCTTCATTGGCATTGTAAAATTTGTCCAGTATTTCTTGATCTTCGTCTGAGGACTCTGATGTGTACTCATATTCGTCGATTCCAGGTGGATCGTTATTTGGTTTTTCTAATTCTACGCTATTTATTCTGTTTTTGCTATTGTTGTTTCCATCATTTCTCCGTTCTTTTGAATAATGTCTGTTATTTTGTTCTCGTTGGGATGAATATCCTCTATTATCTCTGCTATTGTTATTTGAATGATTTCTATTGTTACTATTAGAACGTTGTCGATGGTTATCGTTTCTATCGTTTCTATTTGAATCTTTACTGTTGTATCTTTGTCGATTATTATTATTATTATTTCTGTTACTATTATAAGGTGATTGTTGTCTTGAATAAGGTGATTGTTGTCTTGAATAATTTCTGTCATTGTATCTTGAATTTGATCTGTTATTATTATTATTATTATTTCTGTTATAGCTGTTGCTTCTATGATAACTGTTGCTTCTGTTTCTATTGTAGTTATTCCTGTTATAACTTGTACTTCTGTTATTATAATTATTTGATCTTTGATATCCTTGAGTGTTTCTACTATCTCTGGAATTTCTATTATAGTAGTTATTTCTTGAATGTGATCTGTATGGTGTCCGACTTCTGGAATTGTTATATATTGGTGATGTCGGTGGTAATTGTCTTCCATTGACATTATTTGAGTCAATCCTTCTATTTGGTAAATTTTGATTATTTCTCATATGACTGTAAAATGATCTTTCTTTCGGTCTTGTAACACTATCTCGACGTGGTCTTTTGAAACATCTTCCCTTTGTATGTCCATGTGAGCTACAATAGCTATAAAAACAGTGCAAACTTTGGTCTTCCTTTAAAATTCTTTTTGTCATATGTATTGTTAATTCCGTTTAGAACATTGCATATTGTTCCTTCGAATTGTTCTAAGTCGTTTTGATTAAGTTTATTTATATTATTGCAGGCTATATTCATTTGTTTCAGATCTTCATTGATATTTGTTGTACTCTGGTTTACTTCATATAATCTTTTGTGGTTATTAGTTATTGTTCTTGTTAGATCCATTTGGTCTATTTTCTCTACTAATGTTTTGAATGGCATTTTTGGTTCTCGTGGAGTTTGTTTGTGGTTTGCATGTTTCTTTAATGCTGCGTTTTTTAATTCGTTATCTAAACATCTTATGAACGTTTGGTTCATAACACTATTTCTGTAGTCTTCTGTGTATAGAGAATAAGCTGTTTTGACAAGTGTTTCTATTCTTAATGCTAATGATCTTAGTGATTCGTTTGTATGTTTTTGTAATTGTTGTAATATGATTTTTGCTTGTTGTTTTGATTTTTCCGAATCAAACATATCTGAAAATTCTTTGCAAAATGTTTCCCAATCTAATTTTGTTTCACTTGGAAGTGTCGAATACCATTTTTGTGCAGGTCCTTGTAAAGTATGTAGTATTAACGCTGCTCTTTTTACTTTCCATTGGTGATGTCCTGGTTTATTTACCGGTTCAATGCCACTGCTGAATATCATAGCGGCAACTATGCTATTTAAATATTCTTCAACAGTATATGCTGGATCTGTTCCATCGAATGGTCTTATTGTTGTTGGTACTGAACCACTGCTAATATTTTGTTCAATTTGAGGGTCTTCGTTTATGCTCATTGATGTTAATTGTTTATAAAATGGTAAAGGTGGTTCTACTACTGTTGTTTCCCTTTCTTCTGTTGTGATTGAATTTGTTCTTCTATTTTGGTTTCCTTGTTGTTGATTACTATGTCTATCAGTATTTTGTATGTTCTCATTTGTTATATGTTCAAAGTTTCTGTTGTGAAAAGGATTTTCTTGATTTCTGTTATGTAATGGATGTTCGTATTCCGTTCTATAGTTATTTTGTCCTTGTAGGTTTTCAAGAGTTCTATCTAATTTGTTAATTACCATTTCTAGTGCTTCTTCTTGTCTTTTTTCCATGTTTCGGCTCATTCGATGATATTTTTCTTCTAGGTTATTTATTAATTTATTAGTATGTGTTGTTACTGTTTGTGTAATTTCGTTTTTTAAGTCTTCATAATTATATTGTTGTTGTCCCCAATTTTGTTCTTGGTTACTATATTTGCTATCTACCGAATTGATGTACATTCTGTTGCTATTAATTTCGTCCTTGTTTTGGTATTTTCGTCTGTTTTGGTTTACCGATGGTGGAAATTGATTGTCAAATCTAATTTCTCTTTCATCTGAATCAGAATTGTCTACATCTTCTATTGTGTTATTGTTGTTTCCAAATAAGTTTGATGTTAATAGTTTATCTGGTTTTATTGTTGATTTTTGTTTTACTTGTGAATTATTGCTCAGCTGTGTATCTTTTGGTGTTGACGTTGATGTTGAACTTTTTGTTATATTAAATGATGATGATCCTGATTGTCCTTGGTCTAGTATTTTTACGTAATTTTCCAATCCTTCAATGAAATTAATACTGTCCGAACTTATTTGTAGAGTACTTTCAAAATATTCCGAACAATACTCTTTATCCCAAATATTTTTGAGTTCGTCACAGAGATATCCTATTTCGTCAGGATATGTCTCTCCGAACTGTATTCGTTTTTCATTGATATGTTCAAAATTATCTAACCAAAAGAAGAAAGTAAATTCAGATACTATTTTTATGATATCTATTGAAGCTGTTTTTATTTCTGATTTTAGTTCTATTATTTTTGTCAACCAATTATTATAGTTTTTGATGTCAGATCTTAATCTGTCATTCACAGACTGTATCTGTTGACGACTTTCATTGAGATATCCACTTGTGTTTCTTATTGTGTTATATGTTGTCGATGTTATTGCTGTTTGTTTTGTTCTATCCTGTGATTCTTCATGTCTTTTTAAAAATATTTTTAGCATTTCCGATAATGTTGTTTCATTTTGGAAATTAAAATATGTTCTTCTTTTGTTGTTTTCATTTGTTAATACGAAAGTATAGTTTCTGTTGTATCTATCACTATTCAGTAGTATTACTGGTATATAGTGTGTCAAATGGTTGCGGTTTGTTTTTATTTGTTGTATATGATCTGTCTCTTTGAAGAGGTTTCTCTTCAAATTTAATATTATTCTGTATATTAATTCTGTATTTTCTTGTGGACAGTCATTTGCGATAGTAAAAGGTGTTAATTCGTTATTATGGTTTAGTTGTGTATCAAATTTGGAAGCCATTTGTTATTCTTTGAATTTTTATCCGTTATGTTTTTCTAACAATAGTTTTTGTTATATCCCTCGTAAATTATAATTGTTTACCCGATTTAGTTCAGCACTGGTCGCACCAGATAAGACGTGTTCTAGAGCTTACCTTTATTAGGGTACTTCCTGAACTGTCTTATGGTTGTCTCAAGAATAAGAGATAATCTTAAGGCTGACCTGACTAACTAAAGTTCTATTCCTCTAGTATGTTACTCTTCTATCTGAGCTTCAGTAGACGGTGCACGGGCCCCAATGCTACGGTCTAACGTTTATCTCAATACAAAACAAGAGCGGAGTAGAGAGAGAGAAATATACTTTATTATTATATCAGGATGGTAACTGGTACTGACTAAATCACTTTCTCTTCTGCTGAGAGAGGGTAGATGGGTAAACACATAGAGGGAAAGGAGGATAAAATATTATATCATTTTTATCCAATCAGGAAAGAGTATTTCAGTCTTTCTGAATAAAGTCTTTCAAAATATTAAATATTCCTTTTTGGAAGTCATGTCTGACTCCACTGTGACTGCGATTATGCATTTTGTTAGCCGTTAATTTTAATTGCTCAAAATCAATTGGTGTAGGGTTTTGCATATCGAGTAGTTTCGATATAGGTAGTAAATGTCTTTGTTCATTAGTTGTTGATGAAGGATTTGGGATTTCATATGGTTTTGGTTGATGAATTGGTATAGGTGTTTCATATGGATGATTGTGGAATAAACTATTATGTTGTTCAACTTTTGGTGCAATAGGAATAGTTGCTGATAAATTTTTTCCGATGCATTGATATGCCGGGGGTGGTGTGATTAGCTGTGGTAATATTGATGGTAGTTTATTCTCTTTTATTGTTTCTAATGGTTCTAATTTAAATGGTTCTGGTTTATATTTCCTTTCTGGTAATGATGGTTTCTGTATCTTTTTCGTTGGTTTTAAAGTTCGTAATTGTAGTCCGTTTTCTGTTCTACGGATTGTTGTGTTGTAATGTTTATAATTTGTATCAACGTAAATTTCTGTTGGTATTTCATTGTTGTTATGATTTGACGTTGTTAATTCTGCTGAATGTCTACGAAAGTTAGGTCTCTTTTTTCTTGTTTTGTTGTTTAAGTTTCCATAATGGGAATTGTTATCGTCACTGTCGTCATGTAGATTTTCTTCTTGTATTTGTGCTACTAATTGTGTAAGTGTTTGTCAAAAATATTCCAAATATTCCGGTTAGTAGTATTTTTGTTATACTTGCTTGTTTGCCGATTGCTTTGTGAATAGCAAAAGCGTTATAAAAATTAATAATAAGATTTGTTATGAATAATATCATGCTAATCATAGCATAAATAATAGCCATTTTCTCTAATATGTACCATGGCCAATCAAAGATGGTTAGAGTTTGGTCTTTTAGCCATGCGCCTTCAAAAATTTCTTTCCAGTTTACGCTGGGTTGATCAATCTGAAAGTTATATCCGTTGATATTCAAATCTCGTAGCCATTTTAGTGATTGTTCGTAATTTTTATATGTTTGTAATAAACCTAATTGTTCGAGCTCTAGGAGTTTTAGTGCATTAGCTGACTGTGCGTCTTGTAATGGTTTTTCACGGTCTCTCATGTATTCATGTAATAGATCTCTTTTTCGTTCTTGAACTAATTGTTCTTTACTATGGATTCCGCTTTCTATTAGACTTGCTTTACTAAACATATTGTCTAATACTATTTCTTCAGGTGATATAGTGTTTAGCATTGTTTCAACTTTAACTGGATACGGTGTTAATCTGTATCGAGATGCTCCTTCCGTATCTATAGATATGAGTTGATCAAAATTACTGTGTGAACATGGTACCTTTTTTGCCCAAAGGCATGTTTGGCGTTTTAGTTGGTGTACATACTGTTTTTGTATAGAATTGGTATTTTATCATAGCATTCGCGTGTTTGTGGTACATAAAGTGGTGATGATTTCTTTGCACATTTGTACATTTTCATAACGTTTACTCCTTCTTGTTTTACAAATATCGATCTGTCTCCTGTAAGGATGTATCCTTGAAGTGGTGTGTTCTTCTGTACTTGTGTTAATGTTAATTGTCGTAGATTTCTAGTTTGTTCGCAAATTTGTGAATAAAATTCTATTGACTGTAAACTGATTCTGGAGTATATGTTACTCATATATAAGTCCATTTTCATATTTAAATGTTTGTTTTCGTTAATGAAACCGTAATAAAATTGGTTGTTATCTTCATCTTCATAGCGTGTGAGTGTTGAGGTGATTTGTTTTGGTGTTATTTTTATGAATTTTTCATCATCAAATTTATCTTTCTTTCTTGTTACTTTCTGTCCTGTATGCATATCAAAGCCATATTCATATATTATGTAGATATCATCGTATTCTGTTTTATGTAAGGGTTGTATTGATCCGCATTCGTGTTCAACTATTCGATATATTTCAAATCGTGTTGCTGTTGAGGCTGTTTTGTTTAGTGTTATTTTCTCTTGTATATCTGGTTTTTGTACTGTTGTCCATTCTGCGTTTGTTTCTATCCAATATCGGTCTTGGTATTTTACCATGAATGCATCAAATCTGATCAATTCAAATAATTGACAATGTGTTTGGGGTTCCCAAACTATTGTTGCTTTTGTAAAGGGTGTCGGTTGAAACTCTTCTTTGCGGAGATCGCATGGTAGCTTTGTTCCCATGTATGCGATTTCTTCCGTATCAAGACTTAGTATGAGCGATACTTCTCTAATTTCTAATGTCCAATCTAGTATGTCTATTCTGTTTTGTTTTCTTACTCCTGTTAAACAGTTTGATTGTGCGTTTTTTATTGCTGAGGGTATCCATGTTGGGTTTGTATAATCATACACTATCCTGCCGTATGGTGGTACCATAGAGGTATCTAAATGAAATTGTATTCTGCCTTGGAGGTCTTCAATTCTCTTTTGTAATGGTGGGTTAGCTATGTAATTGAATGATATGTTGTATCTTGTGGGTTTATATTCTGTGTTTTTCAGTAAGTTAAGTCTGGCGAGTTCGTTACGAACTTCGTCCGGGTCTAATATTTTTGTTCTTTGTGCGTCTGATACATAATAGCTAGGTCGATTTGCTCTAATGTAGTTGGTGTGTTGTGAACACCATTCTACTCGTTCTTTAATTGTTCCTGCAACTGCGTATGCCTTAATCTCTACTGCTTGTGCCTTTGATAACAGTTGAACTTCTGTTTTTGTCATGTCTAAATCGAGTGGTTTAAATTTACATGTACTAATTTTGTTTAGTTCGTAGTACTTTACGTTCGTAATATCTTCTGCGTCGCAATCGTAATGTTCAATAAAAAATATCTTGAGGTCCGATTGCTGAGCCGTTTATGTTTTGTCCTGTTAATTCTATGTAGTCTTCCTTTGTTTGACGTTTTTGTCTTTTATTGTTTAATTGGAATTTTTCTAGAATACTGTTTGTGAGATGTTCTCTATAGAAATTCCAGTTTCTTGTCCATTTATCAATAGCTATGTTCCACATTTCTTCATAGTCTGAACTGTTTTTAAATTCTCTAATGCTGTGTTGTTATAAATGTCTTTGATTGAGTTGGAGTCTGCTGTTAGTTCTGTTTGATTGTCAGATACGTGATTCATGAGTTTGTTGAAGTTTTCGCGTTCTATTGTATTTGATGTATGTATTTTTATTTTGTTTTTATTTTTTATGTTTTTGATATGTTTCTCCATTTTTTCGTTGATGCGGTCTTTAATATGTTCTTTTAGTTTGTTTTGTATCTTATATTGTGATTGTATTTGTGTGTCTATTTTCATATAAGTAAATATTTTTATTATTATTAATATTAGTATTATGGAATTTAATTGAAACGGCATGTATACGATAATCCTGTATGAGGATTGTAAAATGTTGCAAAACCTAAAGTTTATTTAGTGTGTCTATCAAACTTATAAACAGAGTCAATACAAATAAACGGTGCTGGTGTCGTTGTTGTTACTATAGAGGGTGTTGTTGCATGAAATGGATGATTGAATATCGTATCGTATTTAATTGTTGTGTTAAATTTTAGTCCTAGAGATGGTGTTGCTAGAACTTCAAGTGCTGAATTTCGTTGGCGATGTGTTAGATTTAAGGTATTTGTAAGTCTATTTCTTGACCAATTTGTGAGGGTATCTCCAAGATTAGTTGGTCCGTATAATGGTGGAGGTGGATTCCAGGTCCTATGATCTAATGGAAAAAGATATGTGTGATCATTAGTTCTACTTAAAGTAGGGGGGTTTGGATTTAGTACTGGTGTTGCTCGAGTTCTACCGGGGTGACTTGATGCTAGTCTTAATTCCGGTATAAATGATGATGGTGAGAGTATTGTATTTCGTGGAGGTTGTAAAGAGTTTGTTACTTCTACTCATGGTACGCTGATAGAGGTGTTCGAAGATGAAGATTGTTGTGATCTATTTGGTGTAGTGTTTGTACTTACCGTATTTTGGGGTGAAGTTGCTGACCAAATTGAACTATGTGGTGAGTGTATTGGTTGTACACGAAAATTGTCTTGTAACGAAATTGAAGTCTTGTCTTTGTTGAAATGTGGGTGGTAGAAATGGATTTACTCTTAATTCAGATGATGTAGGTGTTGGGATAGTATTAACACTTGAATGATCGCTAGGTGAACTGATATTAAAATTATGGAGTGTTGGTGTTCGGGTTGGTGTTCCGGTTGGTGTTCCGGTTCGACTTGGTGGTTCTGATTGTCCGGCTTCTAGAGGTCTTATTATATTTGATTCTATATCAGTAGAGTCGTATGAGACTAATGTAGAATCTTGTGTGGGAAATGAGAGTGATGCTCTACGTCTGCCTCTTAATAGGTGTCTAGTTTCTGTTCTCTCATGCCGTATTGTATACGGGTTTTCGTTTCTAGGGTCTGTATCGTCTATCTCAGGCGATGTTGGTGTATTTGTTAGATCTGTTACTTCGTTATGATGTGGTTGTTCTTGAGTATTGTTACGGTTACTATTATTATTTGATGACGCAATTTTTTCTGATTTTTAAATATTTAAGCTCCGGAACCAGGTCCGTGTGGTGGGACTTGCATATATGGTGGCGTTAATATCAGTACTTGTATTAGTTCTTGTTGTGGTTGGTGTGTTTGTGCTCCTATATTTGATATCCAAATTTCGTTATGTTGTATTCTTAAAGTTAACTGGTATATTACAACGTTCCCTTAAAAAGGTGATTCTGCTGGAAATCCAATTTGTAGATAGAATTTTTGTGAATGTAATGTGTGATATATAGATTCTTCTATGTCTGGGTTTGTATCAATTTTTATGGATTTACAAAGGTTTCTATTAAGCTTAAGCACATGCACACTAGGAAATATATAACTATCGCAATTTTAATAAAATTAAATATTTCCGGTTCTACAATATCTATGTTTGTTTTACATATATGGTATATATCAGGATGAATTTCGTGCATTGAATTATTGTACTGGTGGGCTTGCATATACTACTCTGCGATTTCTAATTACTTCATGTATTGTGACAATCGCTAGATACGTGGATATTACTACTATGCAAGGTACTAAGAATATAGTAAGAAATAATATTATTTTATTTAATATTAAATAGAGTGTTACTAATGTTTCTGAGAAATCAATTGTTGAAACTTATAAACGAGGGTTGGTATTTGGAAAAGATTTTTTAATGCTGCACTGAAAAATGACAGTTATTTTCTTGTGTAACTGACACTTAACGGTGTCGCACTAATTATATTTAAATTCACTGGTAAACTACAATAACAAGAATTGGTATCATATTATCTGTTAGACTTTTAGTTTATCGTCTACAAGTTCAATAGCTTTTTTTACAGACTACTATGAAAACTGTGTTTAGTTTGTTAATATCAACACATGTATCCGTGTGAATTTGTTGTTCTAATGTTTGGAATTCTGTAATAGTTTCGTTACAGGGCGTTATGTCTTTTAACAATTCAAAATGTTTTTGTCCCCAAAAGAGTTTTACTTCTTGTTCGGTTTCGGTTATTCCTTCAATTATGAATAAACAATCTTTAGTTGAAATTTTACAATCAGTTGTTGTGATACTGTCGTTATCAAAATGTATATCACTATTTAAAGGAAATTTATGTTGAGCAAAATTATCTCTTTGTATTTTATTTTTATACAAAGCTGGTTTCTGTTTAAAGAGTGCATAAACTCTGATGCTGCTAACATTGGTGGTTTTTCATCACAGTGATATGTATAGTGGTGAATTAACCGTTCTGAAATGAAATTAAAGTAATTCAATTTACCTGTTAAGTTGTGTTGTCGTGCAATTGTGTGTTGTTGATAAACTTGTATTCTGAAAGATGAGATTGAAAAATAGTTTATCTTCTTTTTGTTGTGTGATATTATAGAAACCGGAAAAGAATTTTGTTGAGATAGAAATTGTTGAATGAGAGAAAATGTGAGATAGAAATTTTTTGAATGTTGAGAAAAAATTTTTGAATTTTGAGTATACAATTTCGGTTTTTCAGCTTAGCTGAAATTTTTCACAAATTTTTCAAATTTTTCAAGTCAGTTTTGCAGTTGTGGATTGTACGAGGCAAAATCAGAATTGTGATTTTTACTTTCTCGTTTCTGGTTCTCTACAATGTTTCTGACATTTACATATCTTCCGTTTTTTAAATTTGGGTTGTTAAGTTGTCAATTTTAATAATTACTATGTCTAATTAGAATGTTAGTTTCCGATTTCTTGAAGTGGATTTACTTCTGAAGTTTTCCAGATCTTTTTGTTCTCAAGATGTTGTTTATTCTTTGTAATTGGTGTATTGGTATGAAGTTTATTATATTTAATGGTAGTTGGCGTGTTACCATCATGGTATGTTATGGTAATTAGTCTGATGTTGGTGCCGATTTTGTCGTTGCCTTTTGTTTTGAAGTAGTTTCTTTGATCATTGGTATGGTTTGTGGCGTCAGTTTGTACCAAGGGATTTGGTGCAAAAATGTCTAGTTACTGAAAAGGTATTATTTGTAATTGGATATGTTGTTGCAATCTTCTGCAATTTTGCAACTTTGCAATGTTAATTGGTAGTTGGTACCAATGGTACAAAATGCTTTGTTTAAGAAGCATTGACGTAATTGAAATGTTCTTTCAACTACTAATGGTTGTGGTAAGACCAATCTTGTTAATCACCACTTGTTTATGGTGTTGGTAAATGTTAATTGGTCTGACATTTTACTTTTTGTTACTAATTGCGTCTGCAAAGAGACAGTGTGTCTCTGTGAATTGTTTAACATCCCTGTCATCTTCTTATGGATGTTGTCGATTTGTGAGTTTTCTCCCATTAATGATGTCTTTTTTTATGATGTCTTTGTTGGGTTTTAGTGATTATCACTAATGAGTTACAGTTTCAGTTATCTCTAATTAGGTGGACTAGTGATGTGTATGACGTTAGTTGTATGACGTTAGTTGTATGACGTTAGATGATAACGTCCGCTTTTCAATAACGTCCGTATTTTCACTAATGAGATGTATGACGTCCGTAAATGGTATGACATATATTGTTCTGTTCTGTGCAAAAAGGTGCACTGCAGATTGACCGTTCATAGTATCGAAGGTCTATTTAGCCGAATGTTTATGTTTAAGTTCAAATTCTATTTGGCCGAATGTCTGATAGCCGAATGTATAATTATGGATGTAGGACGTGCATGTTAAGATTGTGAATGGGTGTATTATCCATCTATGTGGATATGTATTCGAAGACAACGTGTATGACAGTAAATGTGTATTTTAGATTCTGATGTTGGAGATTACTGGATGGGCTTTTATTGCGTGTTATTACGAGGATTGTTATTACATTACATTCTGTTATTCTGATTACATTGTTATTCTCATTATATGACATCGAATTACATTGTTATTCTCATTACACTCTGAACAGAAGATATTCTTTTGTTCAGGTGAACATATTCGTCTATTCGATACGTTACTCTATTTTTAGATGTGTTTCTTTTTATTAGTTCGTACTCGTTATTTTTAGCTTCCGTTTCTATTACTAGTATTTACCATTTATCCTGTTGTTAATTATTTGTTACTATTTTTTATTCTTTCCTATTGTTGTTGTGTGTTATTTCTAAACTTTCCTTTTTTTATATTTATTAATGTTCGTGAATGTCGACTTCTTTAAAATATCTATTCCATTCCGTGAGGTGGATAGATCCTCGATCCTGTGGATAGCCTATCCAGAAAAGAATTTGCCTATTTGTTCTTTGATTACTTGTTATTTGAATATTTGTTTTTTGTTTATTGTTTACTGTTAATATCAATTATCTCGAAACGTGTATTCCAGTTTTAAGCTTGTGAACATCAAATAAAATATACCATTTGTGTTTTGAATTTTGTATTTTTGATTTTTTGTTTATATGAGAAATTACCCTTTGTGACAATCATAGTTGAGGTTTCAAGGGCTACTATCAAAACCTATTTGTGTTAGAATATCCTGTATGGATATGTTTTATTTGTTATTTGTTGTTTGAATCTTTGTTGTTTGTGTTTTATCGGTGACAATGGTCGATGACAATGGTTATCAATGACAATGGTTATCGATGGCAATGGTGGCTGTGTGTCTGGGTGGGCGTTTGCTAACTGATGGTTTATCAGATGATGTATGTATAACGTATGTTTAAACTTCCAGTGTTACAAAACAGTTAGATCTCCTTTGTGTTTTTATATTTTGTTGATTTAGATGAAGTATCCACTAAAAGGTGTTAAAATATTTGGTAATGGTTGTTCCCAAAGATATTTATAAAATTTTAATATCGGGATTTATAACTTGTCCGAAAATTATGATGATGTATCTCGGGATATGAGTTAATGTGTTTTAGTTGGTTAGTGGTCAGTTGAATAATAGCACCTTTTAGTATTATTTATTTTTAATTCCATTATGTTTGTAGTATGCTCTGTATTAATTTAGATATATATTTCGTTTCATTTCTAATATTGTTGGTTCTGCACACAAGGTTCGGGTTAGGTATGTGTGCCCGTAGAAATAGTGAATGTACTTAGGAATACACATTGGCGTGTACATAGAGATAGATTTATTGTTGTAATATGGAAGATTTTTTGGATGGTAATATTGTGAATACTCTATGAGGATGATTTTCAAAAATCGATTATATTAGGTAGTGTTAGAGCATTAAACGGTTACGGCATCTTTTTAGTAGTTTTACTAATGATATCTGTATGTACGAATTATCATGAAATGACTTTTGGTATAGTCGGTCAAATGAAATGAATATTTTATAATGTTAGAAATTTTCGAGTATATGTGTAATATGATATGTGTGAGTGATATTATTAGAGTAAGATTATAATAGTTGTGTCCCCAATTTATAGTGGGTTATTTTACGGTACGTATGAATAAATTTGTCTATGTCGGTTGTTACAAATACATTGAATAGCGTTGTATTATTACGGGTTATTATTTGGCACGGGTTATTAGTTTTAGTGTTAGATTGATTAGTGTTGGATTGAATATTATTATTATTATTACTATTATGTATTATTGTTGTTTTCGCTAGTGTGTTAATAGTATTTTCTTCTTACGAAGATTGTAACTATGTGTCTGTTGAATGTCATCTTGTGCTATATGTTTTTTGTGTGATGTTTGTATAGTAGGTTGTTTTAATATTGGGATTTCGTTCATTATTAAATAGTTTTGTAATTCTAGTTTAATATGTTTTTCTTTCGGATAATACGGTACTATATGATTTCTGTGTATTGTTATATATTCTTTATTGTTATTTTTTAGTATGTATGTTGTTTCTGTAGGTTTATCTATGATTAGATATGGTCCTGTTTTTAGTGGTAGTAATTTTTTAGATATGCCGTCAATTTGTTGTTGATTTGTTACTAATACAAAAGTATTTTTCTTAAGTGGTTTTGCTGTACGAAATCGTAGATTCATCTCATCTGTTAACTTTTTGCGGTTTTGAAGTATTTTTGTAATTGTACGATATGTATCATTATAGTGTTTTTCTTTATCAAGGAACCATTTAGCAAATGTTCCTTTTTGCAACTTTGCTATCTTTGGATGACTGAATTGTTTTTCCATATGAGTATGTGCTGGTTGTGTGTTACATGCACTTTTTTCCGTTGGGTTGCAATTTCCCATTTCGTCTGTTGTTGTTCCAAGTTTTATTTTGGTTGGTTTTCTTGGCTTTTGGTTGAAAACGACTTCGTATGGTGACATACCTAATCGTGTTTGGTATTGAGTATTGTTTGCGTATGGAAAGAACTTTGCTTTCCTTGACCAATTGTGATATTTATCGTCTAATAATGTTCTGATAAATTGTCCGATTATTCTGTTTGTCCCTTCTACTAATCCGTTTGTCCAAGGTGCATATGTTGTACTTGGTTTAAACTTGATTTCAAAGTAGTTACATAAATGTGTTAATTCTGTGTTAATGTATTTTGATCCCTTATCGGAACGAATTTCTTCTGGTAGTCCAAATTTCATAAACCAATGTTCAATTAATGCCGTAAATGCATAATGTGCATTTTTTTTGGGTGCACACATAATTGTTACATAGTTTGAAAATGCATCTACTATTACAAAGATAAAATTATTTCCTTCTGATGATGGGTGGATGGGTCCTCTTGTATCTATCATTATCATTTCATTAAAATATGATTTTGTCGGTGCTAATTGTTCTTTTTTACTTTTTGTTTTTGTGTTTGCAAATACTTTGTTTGTTTGGCATTGTATGCAATCTGCTATTAGGATTTTTATCCAGGCTGTTAAATTTGGAAAATAATATTTGTCCATTATGTTTCCTTTTGTTTTTTCAAGTCCTGTATGGCCAACTGTGTCTGTGCAATGGTTTTCGTAGAAGACACATAGTAGTAATGTTAACGGTAAGCATATTCTTTGGATTGTGCTTTTGTGAATACTAATAATAATTTTAATTCCAGTTTTTTCGTCAATTACTATTGATTTAAACTTTCTATAATATGCAAAGAGTCCTTTGTTTCCGCGCATGTCCATTGTTACTGAATGTGTTTTTATTGTTATGTTTTTTTCCAAATTTTGACCTTGTGTAGTACTGGATCTATGATTTGTGTTTCTCTAATGAGATCTTCTGTGATTTGCGTTTTTTCATCATAGAAAACGTCTGTGATTTTTGCGTTATCGTAATTATTTTCTTGCTTAACATTGTTAATTAGTCTAAGATAGTCATCGTCATGGTGAACCGTGTATGGTCCTCTTTGGTTTTTCTCAATAATCAAATCGTCTTTTTCTACAATTGGTGATTGCCAATTTTTTGTTTTTGGTTTGTATTTCGGTATTAAATTTGTTTTTGTTTCTGTGTTATACTTCTCGTATGAGATTGGGTGATATTCGTTCTTATCAATGTTGATTTCCAAATAGTTATTATGTATGTTAGCTAGAACTGGATAGCGTGTTTTTCCTTTATTGCCTTCATCTGTGTTATTACAAATGCTGTATTTGCATTCTAGGTTATTTGCAAACGGTGTTTTTGCAAAAAAGAATTTTATGTTTTCCGGTATTTCTACTGTAATGTCTCGTGTTTTAGTAAAATGTTCTTCATCTATTGTTCTACTAAGAAGATCGGGTAGGGCTAGGTTTTTCCCTTCTGTCAAAATAATGTGTAAATTTGGAAATTTCATTAGTATAAGTTGAAATCTGTAAACTCTGTGATTCGGTTTATTCTTTTGTGTAAATAGATAGATTATTGGTTTGTGGTCTGTAAATAGAATAATTGGATGATTTGAACCTGTTAGTAGGAATTCACATTCCGTTAGGGCGAATATGATCGCTGATCATTCTTTAATTAATGTAGATAGTCGCATTTCAATTGGTGTGAATAGTCTCGAATTTGCTGATATTAATCTCATTTTCTTTTCAGTTGGATGCGGTTGTAACAATGCTGCTCCAATACCTGTGTTGGATGCATCTGTTATGATGTAAAATGGTTTTTTAGTGTCTGGCATCGTTAATTCGAGTTTATGTGTTATTGTTCGTTTCATTTGTTCAAAAATTGTTTGATGTTCTTTTGTCCATTTAAAGTCGTTCTCTTTGTGTAAGAGATTATATAATGGTTGTAGTATTGGTTGCATACCGTATACATTTTTCGCTAGGAAATTTATTGTTCCCAGATATCGCTGTAAAGCTTTCATACTCGTTGGTGGTTCCAGTTTTTGGAATCCATCAATCCGTGATGTAAGTGGTTTCACTTTTTTATCTTCAATTATATGTCCCCAGAATTTTACTTTCTTTAACATAAAATATGTTTTGTCGGGTGCTACTGGGTCTATGATTTGTGTTTCTCTAATGAGATCTTCAGTGATTTTCGTTTTTTCATCATAGAAAACGTCTGTGATTTTTGCGTTATCGTAATTATTTTCTTGCTTAACAATGTTAATTAGTCTAAGATAGTCATCGTCATGGTGAACCGTGTATGGTCCTTTTTGGTTTTTCTCAATAATCAAATCGTCTTTTTCTACAATTGGTGATTGCCAATTTTTTGTTTTTGGTTTGTATTTCGGTATTAAATTTGTTTTTGTTTCTGTGTTATACTTCTCGTATGAGATTGGGTGATATTCGTTCTTATCAATGTTGATTTCGAAATAGTTATTATGTAGTTTTTTCCAAATTTGAAATAGTTATTATGTATGTTAGCTAGAACTGGATAGCGTGTTTTTTCTTTATTGCCTTCATCTGTGTTATTACATATGCTGTATTTGCATTCTAGGTTATTTGCAAACGGTGTTTTTGCAAAAAAGAATTTTATGTTTTCCGGTATTTCTACTGTAATGTCTCGTGTTTTAGTAAAATGTTCTTCGTCTATTGTTCTACTAAGAAGATCGGGTAGGGCTAGGTTTTTCCCTTCTGTCCAAATAATGTGTAAATTTGGAAATTTCATTAGTATAAGTTGAAATCTGTAAACTCTGTGATTCGGTTTATTCTTTTGTGTAAATAGATAGATTATTGGTTTGTGGTCTGTAAATAGAATAATTGGATGATTTGAACCTGTTAGTAGGAATTCACATTCCGTTAGGGCGAATATGATCGCTGATCATTCTTTAATTAATGTAGATAGTCGCATTTCAATTGGTGTGAATAGTCTCGAATTTGCTGATACTAATCTCATTTTCTTTTCAGTTGGATGCGGTTGTAACAATGCTGCTCCAATACCTGTGTTGGATGCATCTGCTATGATGTAAAATGGTTTTTTAGTGTCTGGCATCGTTAATTCGAGTTTATGTGTTATTGTTGGTTTCATTTGTTCAAAAATCGTTTGATGTTCTTTTGTCCATTTAAAGTCGTTCTCTTTGTGTAAGAGATTATATAATGGTTGTAGTATTGGTTGCATACCGTATACATTTTTCGCTAGGAAATTTAGTGTTCCCAGATATCGCTGTAAAGCTTTCATACTCGTTGGTGGTTCCAGTTTTTGGAATCCATCAATCCGTGATGTAAGTGGTTTCACTTTTTTATCTTCAATTATATGTCCCAAGAATTTTACTTTCTTTAACATAAAATATGTTTTGTCGGGTGCTGCTTTTAGGTTTTCTTTAGGTAGTATTTTGTGATATTCTATCAATGTTTCGAACATTTGTTCATATGAATTTGTTTGGATAAATATGTCATCTACCTATGTAATGACTGTTCCTTTTCTAATTAAGGGATATAGAAAATGTGTTAGTATTGATGCAAATGCTGCTGGTCCGATTGACATTCCGTAGAATAAGCGTTTAAAACAATATTGTTCATTTCCGATTGTAAAATGTGTATATCGCATTGATTCTTCGTCTAGTGGTATTTGGTTATATGCGCTATTTAGATCTGCTGTTGTGAATATTGTTCCATTAATCCTTGTTAGGGCTACATCAACTGGTTCGATTGGCCAGTTACATTTGGATTCATCTATCATGCTGTTCAAGTATCTTGCATCTAGCACGATTTTTAGAGATTCGCATTTTCGTAGTATTATTACTGGATTTGTGAATGTGTTCCCTGTTGATAGTTGTTCTTTGTTAACGGGTGCGATGATGTCGTATTTTTTTAATATATCTAATAGTTTCTGTATTCTTTCTCGAAGGTGTATCGCTACTTTGCTTATTCGTTGTTTTTTGAAAATTGCATCTTTTTTCATCGGTAGGTTCAATTTTACTTTTGTTTTTCCGACGTCAAATTTTGTTGTTGCATATACTTGTTTGTATTGTAATATGATTGTTACGACTTTTTCGAACTCATCTTGTGTTAAGTGTGAATGTTGAAAATCAAACATTTGTATAAGTTCTTTTTCTTGTTCTGAATATTTGTTAATATTAAATTTGCATTTAAAGTTTGGTTTTCTTTCAAATGTTGCTACTTGTTCGATTGTTTCGTTTTCTTGTATGTAAGTATTTCATTAATATCGTGTTCATCTATCGTATGTTAGATGATACAATGCTGTGAATAAATCAATTGAATTTGTTTGATATATTTCGTTATCTTGTTTTTTAAATGTGATATTTCTATTCATGAAACCAATTAACCCTGTATTTATGGTTATTCTATGTCTATTTTTGTTAATTAGTGAAACGTCTATGAAGTACTCTTCATCTGCTGTGAAGTCTTTTATATCTGTAAAAGATGTATTGTGATATTTGTTTATCGGTTCAAAATGGAAATGTGATTTATGAATTGTTTTTTCATTTGATTTTATCATTTGTTTAAATATAGGTATTGGAAATGTTATGCTTTTATTTTGGTTATGTTCGATATAAATTGTTTCTCTGTTAAATATTGGGTATAATCGAGAGTAATACGGGTAACCTTTTGTACTGTTCATATAGAATATAATATTGTTATCTAGGATTGTATTTGTATTTAAGGTTAGTCTATTGTTGTTTACGTTTATCGTTTCAATATATTCTTTGAAGAAAGGGGTGCCTAGGATGTTATGATTGCATTGAGTTACATAAAAATGAATGTAAAAATTGTTTTGGGGTTTGCTTCTGTTATTCGAGATTCTATTTGGTGTTAGAGGTAATTTGACTGTTCCGTATGTTTCTATTGTGGTATTGTTCGCTGCCGTTAATGTTTTGTTTGCTTTTTCCAATTGTATTTCTGGGTTATTATATTTTATCTCATTCCAAGTATCTTCATTGAGTAAATTCAATGTTGCTCCTGAATCCAGAAGAAAATCAATTTCTAAAATTGGTTTTTGTTTAGTGAAATCTTGTTCAAATTTATTACATTGATACATCGGTAATATCCATGTAGGGTTACTTTCTAATGTATTTATTAATGTATTGCATATATCTTCGTTTGCGTTATAGAATTTATCTAATATCTCTTGATCTTCGTCTGATGACTCTGATGTGTATTCGTATTCGTCAATTCCTGGTGGATCATCGTTTTGTTTTTCTGACTTAATGTTATTTATTCTGTTTTTGTTATTATTATTGTTATATTTATTTCCTTCATTTCGTCGTTCTGTAGAGTAATTTCTTTGATTTTGTTCTCTTTGTGATGAATTTCTCCTGTCGTCTCTGTTATTGTTGTTTGAGTAATTTCTATTGTTACTACTTGAACTTTGTCTAAATCTGTCGTTTCTGTTTGAATCTCTGCTGTTATATCTTTGTCTGTTATTGTTATTGTAGTTATTATTTCTGTTATATGGTGATTGTTGTCTTGAGTTGTTTCTGTCCGTATTTCTTGAACTTGATCTACTATTGTATCTGTTATGATTGTTATTTCTATTGTAACTGTTTCCTCTGCTTCTACTGTAATTGTTTCTATTATAACTTGTACTTCTGTTGTTGTAATTATGTGATTTCTGATATCCTTGATAATTCCTACTATCTCTAGGGTTTACGTTGTTATTATAATTGTTCCTTGATTGTGATCTGTATGGGGTTCGGCTTCGTGAATTGTTATATATTGGTGACGTTGGCGGTAATTGTCTTCCGTTGATGTTTTTTGAATCAATCTTTCTGTTTGGTAATTTTTGATTATTTCTCATATGACCATAGAATGATCTTTCTTTTTGTCGTTGTATGCTTTCTCGACGTGGTCTTTTGAAGCATCTACCTTTAGTATGTCCGTGTGAGCTGCAATAGCTACAAAACAATGCAAATTTTGGTCTACCTTTAAAATTCTTTTTGTCATATGTATTATTAATTCCGTTAAGAACGTTACATATTGTTCCTTCAAAATGTTCTAGATTGTTTTGGTTAAGTTCGTTGATATTGTTACAGGCTATATTCATTTGTTTTAGATCGTCATTAATATTACTTGTACTCTGATAAGACGTGTTCTAGAGCTTACCTTTGTTAGGGTACTTCCTGAACTGTCTTATGGTTGTCTCAAGAATACTAGTTAATCTTAAGGCTTACCTGACTAACTAAAGTTCTATTCCTCTAGTCTGTTACTCTTCTATCTGAGCTTCAGTAGACGGTGCACGGGCCCCAATGCTACGGTCTAACGTTTATCTCAATACTAAACAAGAGCGGAGTAGAGAGAGAGAAATATACTCTATTATTAAATCAGGATGGTAACTGGTACTGACTAAATTACTTTCTCTTCTGCTGAGAGAGGGAAAATGGGTAAACACATAAAGGGAAAGGAGGATAAAATAATATATCATTTTTATCCAATCAGGAAAGAGTATTTCAGTCTTTTTCTGAATAAAGTCTTTCAAATATTAAATATTCCTTTTTGGAAGTCATGCCTGACTGCATCTTTCCGGGGTTTAGAGTTGTTTTGAAAGTCTTCCAATCGAATATAGTAGAATATAGTTTATTAATTTCTCTGTAGTCTCTCTGAAGGATTTTCTTTCTTTTTTGGTTGTGTTGCTTGAAGATCGGCTCGTCTGTGAGTCGATTCCGAAACATCGGTTACCCAAAGAGCAAGGAGTGAACATCAACAACCACAAAAGTATCTATTCCACCACCACACTATCCAGTGGGCGGAGATCCTTCTGGGTAGGCCCATCGTTGATGTTGTAGGCGTCCTGATGTCCGGCGTCGACTTACCTGACTTACCTGGTTTGCTTGGTTTGTTTCTGTTAGCTGTTAGATGTTAAGAATCGTTTTTAGATTCACTACATGTTCTAGATATACGTAGTATCCCTTCCGGTTGGAAAGAAAACTTAAAAGATGTATGTTATATGTTTTTGTGTTAATTGTTATTTAACAAGCTATGGTTTTGGCGGTGACATAAAGGAGATTATGTCAACGAAATGGCGAATAGTGTTTTTGTTTTCAGTGACATGTGTTTTGTCGGCCATGCTGATTGGTAATGTTGTTATAGAAGTTGAACATGTATTAATTAATGCCCCTGTTTGAAATCATGAGTTATTTAATGGTATTAGTTCTTACAATTGTTCTGTCATACTCCTACGATTGCCCATTTGTGAGTTGTTACTGAGGAAACATTTTCCGTGTCTGTAAAATATTGTGATAAGCAACATTGTGAAAATGCTGCTTATCACTTTGCTATATTTTTTCATTTAGCTGCTAGTCTCTTATGAATTTTTTAAAGGGTTACAGATCTCGCTTATAGTAGTTTGCAATGGGTATGCACACGAATGACAATTTCCTAATCCCAATTAACAGTTATTTCTTAAACTTCATGAATTAATTTAACGTCTCTGTCTGCGCGCTTACGATCTAAGGATCAACGTTTCCCGAGATCTGAGTACTGTTTTCTATGTGAATTGTTACAATGATATTGGATTGTTAGTTGTTACTATAGTTAACGTCGTACAGTAGCTGCTTGAGTTACATATATTTCGTGTATTTTGTTTTGTCACTTTTACAAACTTGCATGTGAAAATTTCGATTTGAGTGAAAATTCTGTTTTCTTTTGTTTTTAACCTGACTGTTTCGTATATTGGAGTCAGTGTTGACTTCCAACAAAAGGATTTACAAACTTGTTTTATTTAATAAATAAATACTAAAATACTCAACCCTGATTGGTTGAAATTATGGAAATACCTTTCCCTTAAATGTTTATTTGTTATTCCCAGAGACAACAAGACAATTCTACCCTTTAGTCGGTACCAGTCAGACCTGATATAATAATAAAGTATATTTCTCTCTCTCTACTCCGCTCTTGTTTTGTATTGAGATATACGTTAGACTTTAGCATTGCGGCCGGTGCACTGTCTACTGAAGCTCAGATAGAAGAGTAACAGACTAGAGGAATAGAACTTTAGTTAGTCAGGTAAGCCTTAAGATATACTATATTCTTGAGACTCCATAAGACAGAGTTAGAGTAACCTCCCTAGGTAACCCTACCTCAGCACACGTCTTATCTGGTGCGACCAGTGCCGGACTAATTTTGAAATAACGAACAATTATTTTTCATTATCCGTAACGGAAAAATTAACAATTAAAACAGAATAACCTCTAAATTAAGAACACTACAGAGATAACAATGGCCAGTAATTACCATCAACAACTAGATGATAACAATTATAACAATTACTTAATACCATTTACAATCTCTGATGATTGTCCTTTAGAAAATCGCGAAACAATACACAAAATATTAATAAATTTGAAGAATAACTTCTTCAAAGAAACAAAACATATACAACAAATAAGTATCCATAGAAATCATTTAGCTCATTATCTTCCAGCAATACTACTAGGAGGAGACCAACTAAATAAAAACTATATATTTTCATTAACAAACGAAAACAAACAAAAACGAATATACTATAGTTTCCAAAACGACATAACGTTACCAGACATATTAAAAATATTTTTAAAATGTGACGAAGAATCCCAAGATCGAACAAAAATAACAGCGATACCGACTTCAACATACGAATTACTACGAAATACATCTGAGTATCTAAATGAACATCAAAAACCGATACACTCAGTTAACGATAAACTTCGAAACGATATAACAAATTATAACAATTGGTTAACAAGGATTATTGAATTAAAAACAGAACTGAAATCAGCTACCTTAGATGTAGTACAAATAATTTCTGAGTTCACATTCTTATTCTGGTTAGATAATTTTGAACATATTAACGAAAAAAGAAAAGAATTTGGAATAGCATTCAGAACAGAAATTGAAAAACTCAATGAGGAACTAAAACAAATTTGGAACAGTGAGTATTATTCACCGTATTTTGAAAGCACATTAAAAGTATGCTCAGATAGCATAAATTACATACAAGGTTTAGAAAATTATATACAAATATTGGATCAGGGACAAATGGGTTCTACCACATTTAACCTATCGAAAACAGTAACAACAACTTCGACACCGAAAGATATTCAAATGAATACAAATCTTCAAACAAAACAAAAATCAACAATTAAACCAGATAAACTGCTAACATCAAATTTATTTGGACATCAACAAACAATTACAGATGAAATATTTATTTCGGATTCCGAAGAAAGAGAAAAAGAAATAAGATTTCACAATTGGATACCAAATACAGTGAACCAAAGAGTACGAAAGAAAACTCAATTGACAGAAAATAACAACTATAGAAATAATAATTATATAAATACTCTAACGGATAATAACGACCTAAATTGGGAACAAGAAGCACAAAACTATAATAACTTAAAAAACGAAATAACAGAACAAGTAACAAACCATACAAATAAATTAATTGATAACATAGAAAATAGATTTCGACAAATAAATGAGAACATGGAAAGAAAACAAGATGAAGCATTACAGTTTATGTTTGACAAACTAGAAAAAACTATAAATGACATGAACACACAAAACAATAGACCCTTAGAAAATAGAAACACAGAGAATAACTATTTAACAAATCATAGACACGAAACTAGAACAAGAGTATCAAATTCACAAACTACTAATTCTAATACAACGGAAGAAAGAGAAACAACAGTTACAGAACCTCCACTCCCATTTTATAAGCAATTGACATCAATGAGCATAAACGAAGAACCATTAATTGAACAAAACATAAGTAGCGGGTCAGTACCAACAACAATAAGACCATTCGATGGCACAGATCCAGCATATACTGTCGAAGAATATTTGAACAGTATAGTCGCAGCGATGATATTTAGCAGTGGCATAGAACCAGTTGACAAACCAGGTCACCATCAATGGAAAGTAAAACGAGCAGCCTTAATATTACATACATTACAAGGCCCAGCCCAAAAATGGTATTCAACTCTACCGAGTGAAACAAAATTAAATTGGGAAATATTCTGTAAAGAATTCTCAGACATGTTCGATTCAGAAAAATCAAAACAACAAGCAAAAATAGTATTACAACAATTACAAAAACATACTAACGAGTCACTACGCTCACTTGCACTAAGAATAGAAACACTTGTCAAAACAGCATATTCATTATATACAGAAGATTATCGAAACAGCGTAATGAACCAAACATTTATTAGGTGTTTGGATAACGAATTAAAAACAGCAGCACTGAAAAAACACGCAAACCATAAACAAGCACCGAGAGAACCAGAAATGACATTCAAAAACTTAGTAGACAAAATAGACCAAATGGATTTGACAAGAACAATAACAAACAATCACAAACGATTATATAAAGTTAATCAAACAACAAATAGTATTCATGACGATCTTAAACAAATGAATATAGCATGTAACAATATAAACGATTTAAACCAAAACGATTTAGAACAGTTTGAAGGAACAATTTGTAATGTCCTTAATGGAATTAACAATACTTACGACAGAAAAAACTTTAAAGGACGACCAAAATTTGCATTATTTTGTAGTTACTGTAGCTCTCATGGTCATACAAAAGGCAGATGCTTTAAACGACCAAGAAGAAAAAGCATACCAAGACCAAAAGAAAAATCCTTTTACGGTCATATGAGAAACAACCAAAACTTACCAAATCGGAGAATTGATTCAAATAATGTCAATGGACGTCAATTACCATCGACGTCACCAGTCTATAACAGTTCTAGAAGCAGAACAACATTTAGACCACAATCACGAAATAACTATAATACACTGAATGATCAACGAAACAAAAACTCTAACAATTATAATAACCGAAATTTAAGTTACAATAGAAATAACTATAACAGAAGCAGAACAAACAGCTACAACAGAAGCAATGATTATAACAGTCGAAACAACAGTAGGTCGAATTCAAGATATAACAGTCAAACAAGACCACAATCACCATATAATAACAATAATAACAGAAATAACAATAATAATAATAATTATGATAGACAGAGGTACAATAGTAGAGATTCAAGTAGAAGAGATAACTACAGAAATAGATCAATCAGCGATAGTAGGCATAATTCAAACAACCATCGCACAAATACCAATAGTAACAATGCTAGAAAAGACAGACGAAATTCATCAAATAGAGAATACAATAACAGAAATAGATCACAAGATCGCAGATCGAACGGACATAAATATAACAATAATAACAACAAAAATAGAATAAATAGCATAGAAGCTGAGAGACAAAACGAAGATCCACCAGGCATAGATGAATACGAATACACATCAGATTCATCGAATGAAGACCAGGAAATACTTGATAAATTCTACAATGCAAACGAAGAAACATGTAACAACATAGTGAATGCATTAGATAACAACCCGACATGGATTCTACCAATGTATCAATGTAATAAATTTGAACAAGATTTCACAAAACAAAAACCAATATTAGAAATCGATTTCCTACTTGATTCTGGAGCAACATTAAATCTCATAAATGAGGACACTTGGAACGAGATACAATATAACAACCCTGAAATACATCTGGAAAGAGCAAACAAAACATTAACAGCAGCAAATAATACTACTATAGAAACACTTGGAACTATAACATTAAATCTTACAACAGATAGAGTATCAAACAACAGAAACAAACTACAACACAATTTCAATATTCATTTCTACATAACAAAATGTAACCACAATATTCTAGGAACTCCATTTTTCAAGGAGTACATAGAAACAATAAACGTGAACACAAACAAACTAACAATAAACACTAGCACAATTCTAGATAATGATATAACATTTTTTATGAACAGTACAAAAGGATACCCATATTATTCTAGACTTTACCCAATTTTCAACAAAGAAACGATCTATCTAGATAGAGAACAAAATAAATGCATAACATTTCCAATACCAATATTTAAACAAATGGAAAATTCAAACGGAAAGAAACTTTACAGTTCCAACCACTATTTTGAACCGATAAACAAGTATCAAAACATATCATTCACCGATATTAAAGATCTTACATCAGAAACCGAACATTTTATAGACATATTCCTAATAAACAAACAACAACATAAAATAACAATAAATGAAGGCCTAATTGGTTTCATGTATCAAAACATTACATTCATAAAACAAAATGAAGAGATGTACCAAACCAATTCAATAGACTTCTTTACAGCGTTATATTTTCTTACTTACGAAAACGAGAATGATATCAATGAGATATTAAACATACAACAAAACGAAACAATTGAACAAGTAGCAACATTCGAACGAAAACCGAACTTCAAATGTAAATTTAATATCCACAAATATACATAATCCGAAAAAGAATTCATTCAAATGTTTGATTTTCAACACTCATATCTAACACAAGATGAATTTGAAAAAGTAGTAAAAATTATACTAGACTACAAACAAGTCTACGCAACAACAAAATTTGATGTGGGAAAAACAAAAGTCAAACTGAACCTCCCTATAAAGAAAGATGCAATCTTCAAAAAACAACGAATAAGTAAAGTACCGATACATTTACGAGAAAGAATACAAAAATTACTCGATGTTTTGAAAAAATACGATATAATTGCACCAGTCAACAAAGAACAATTATCAA
Source organism: Convolutriloba macropyga (assembly GCF_964194025.1). Lineage (NCBI taxonomy): Eukaryota > Metazoa > Xenacoelomorpha > Acoela > Convolutidae > Convolutriloba > Convolutriloba macropyga. The sequence goes on along the minus strand of NC_134474.1, from coordinate 72,916,570 downwards.
CAGGAAATACATTCACAAATCCAGTAATAATATTACGAAAAGGGGAATCACTGAAGATAGTACTAGACGCGAGATACTTAAACAGTATGATTGACGAATCAAAATGTAATTGGCCGATCGAACCAGTTGACGTGGCACTAACACGCATAAATGGAACAATATTTACAACAGCAGATCTAAATAGCGCCTACAACCAAATACCTCTTGATGAAGAATCTATGAGATACACACACTTCACAATAGGCAATGAACAATATTGCTTCAAACGTTTATTTTACGGAATATCTATTGGACCAGCAGCTTTTGCTTCAATACTAACACATTTTCTCTATCCTTTAATACGAAAAGGAACAGTAATTACATACGTAGACGATATTTTCATTCAAACAAACTCATACGAACTCATGTACGAAACACTTATTGAATACCACAAAGTATTGTTAAAAGAAAACTTAAAAGCAGCACCCGATAAAACATACTTCATGTTAAAGAAAGTTAAATTTTTTGGACATATAATTGGCAATAGGCAATGAACAATATTGCTTCAAACGTTTATTTTACGGAATATCTATTGGACCAGCAGCTTTTGCTTCAATACTAACACATTTTCTCTATCCTTTAATACGAAAAGGAACAGTAATTACATACGTAGACGATATTTTCATTCAAACAAACTCATACGAACTCATGTACGAAACACTTATTGAATACCACAAAGTATTGTTAAAAGAAAACTTAAAAGCAGCACCCGATAAAACATACTTCATGTTAAAGAAAGTTAAATTTTTTGGACATATAATTGGCAATATGCAATGAACAATATTGCTTCAAACGTTTATTTTACGGAATATCTATTGGACCAGCAGCTTTTGCTTCAATACTAACACATTTTCTCTATCCTTTAATACGAAAAGGAACAGTAATTACATACGTAGACGATATTTTCATTCAAACAAACTCATACGAACTCATGTACGAAACACTTATTGAATACCACAAAGTATTGTTAAAAGAAAACTTAAAAGCAGCACCCGATAAAACATACTTCATGTTAAAGAAAGTTAAATTTTTTGGACATATAATTGAAAATAAAACAATAAAACCCCTCAGTTCACGAATAGACGGTTTTCAAAAACTTGAACCTCCAAAAAGTATGAAAGCCTTACAGAGATATTTAGGAACAATAAACTTCCTTGCCAAATATGTTTATGGCATGCAGCCAATACTTCAACCATTTTATACTCTTCTACACAAAGAAACAGATTTCAAATGGACAAAAGAACATCAACAGATTTTTGAACAAATGAAAAAGACAATAACACATAACTTAGAATTAACAATGCCAGATACTACACAGCCATTCTACATTATAACAGACGCATCGAATACAGGAATTGGAGCAGCATTACTCCAACAACACCCTACTGAAAAGAAAATGAAACTAATATCAGCAAATTCTCGATTGTTCACACCTATCGAAATGTGACTCTCTACACTAATAAGAGAATGCTCTACAATAATTTTTGCATTAACAGAATATGAATTCCTACTAACAGGGTCGAAGCATCCTATTGTACTATTTACAGATCATAAACCGATCATCTACCTATTTACACAGAAAAATAAACCAAATCACAGAGTTTACAGATTCCAGTTAATACTGATGAAATTCCCAAACTTAGACATAATCTGGACAGAAGGAAAAAACCTAGCACTCCCAGACCTGTTAAGCAGAAGAATAGACGAAGAACATTTTACAAAAACAAGAGATATAACAGTAGAATTACCAGAAAACATTAAATTCTTCTTTGCAAAAACACCGTTTACAAATAACCTCGAATGCAAATACAGCGTTTGCAATAATCCGAATGATGAGAATACAGACCGAACACATTACCCAGTATTAGCAAACATACATAACAACTACTTTGAGATTAACATAGATAAAAATACATATAATCCGATCTCATACGAGAAATACAATACAGAAACAAAAACAAACCTAATACCAAAATACAAACCAAAAATAAGAGATTGGCAATCACCAACAATAGAAAAAGACGATCTTATTATTAACAAGAACCAAAAAGGACCGTACACAATTCATCACGACGATGATTACCTCAGACTGATTAATGTTATAAAACAAAATTCAGAAAACGAAAATGCAAAAATATCAGATATCTTCTATGACGAAAAAACGAAGGTAACAGAACAACTTATTAAAGAAACACAAATATTAGATCCTGTACTACACAGAGTGAAAATGTGGAAAAAACACAATAACAAACCACACTCAGTAACATTGGAGATCCGTGGCAACAAAGGATTATTTGCTTACTTTCGGAAATATAAATCAATAATAATTGACGAAACAACAGAATTAATAAAAATTATAATAAATGTTCACAAAAAGTCATTACAAAGAATTTGCTTACCATTAAGATTATTGCTATGCGTATTTTACGAAAATCATTGCATAGAACTCGTAGGTCACACAGGACTCGAAAAAACAAAACGAAATATAATGGAAAAATTTTACTTCCCGAACCTCACAACATGGATAAAAATTCTTATTGCAGACTGTATCCCATGCCAAACAAACAAGGTATTCGCCAACACAAAAATAAAAAGTAAACAAGAACAATTAGCACCAACAAAAAAGTATTTTAATGAAATGATAATGATAGACACAAAAGGACCAATCTATCCTACATCAGAAGGAAACAACTATATATTCGTTATAGTTGACGCATTTTCTCACTATGTAACAATAATGTGTGCACCGAAAAATACAGCACACTATGCATTTACCGCATTATTCCAAAATTGGTTCATGAAATTCGGACTACCCGATGAAATACGATCTGATAATGGACCAGAATACATCAATACAGAGCTAACACACTTATGTAATTATTTCGAAATCAAATTTAAACCAAGTACAACATATGCACCTTGGACTAACGGTTTAGTAGAAGGAACAAATAGAATAATTGGACAATTTATAAGAACACTGCTGAACGAAAAATATAACAATTGGTCACGAAAAGCAAAATTTTTCCCTTATGCTTACAACACACAATATCAAACACGACTTGGAATGTCACCATACGAAGTTGTTTTTAATCAAAAACCAAGACAACCAACAAAGATTAAACTCGGAACAACAACAGATGAAATGGGCAACTGTAACCCATCAGATACAAGTGCATGTAACAAACAACCTACACATACACATTTAGAAAAACAATTTAATCACCCGAAAATTGCGAAATTACAGAAAGGAACATTCGCAAAATGGTTTTTAGACAAAGAAAAACACTATAATGATACATATCAAAGAATAACAAAGATTCTACAGAACAGAAAGAAACTAACAGACGAAATGAACATTCGATTTCGCACAGCGAAACCACTTGAAAAGAATACATTCGTATTACTTACAAATCAGCAACAAATTGAAGGAGTATCGAAAAAACTACTACCACTGAAAACAGGACCATACATCATTATCGACAAACCAACAGATACAACCTACATCTTAAAAGATAATAATAAAGAACAAATAACAATACATAGAAATCACATTGTACCATACTACCCGAAAGAAAAACATATCAAATTAGAATTACAAAATTACTTATTAACAAACGAAATACCAACATTAAAGCAACCGAATTCAGATACAGATGGAAATAAAATAAATAAAAATAATAACCATACAGAATCAAAACATACACACAAATACAACCTTCGCAAAAGAAAGGTCACAATGATAAAATAATAAACAATCAGAAACAACAATAATAATAATAAATAAATAATATGAACATACATAAAAATAAATACATATTATAAATCGTGATATAAATATTAAGTATACAGTTCAACATGTAAGAATAAATATATTAACACATATTAATATGTATATCATCCAATTAAACACTTATAATAATATGCCTATAACTAACTATGACAACTTATAAGTTATTCTATTCAATGGACAGACATTACAAAAGTTGTAACGAATATTAGAAAATATCAAAATGAAACCTGTATTTCTACTACACCTAACCCTATTAATTCACTAATGAAAAAAACATTTCAACTATAGATCTAGAATTCCAGTATTCCTACAAATAATATATCCAGTATTTCTACGTAACACACATCCTAACCCTAACCCGTGTGTATTTTCCCGTATATGTTCCCCCGAATAAACAAAACGAAATGTATTTACGTTAACAAACGAACATTTCTATTAACAAACAAACATTTTTAACTAACAAAAGAACATTTCTATTAAAATTAGAACAAAAAATAATAAAACATCAAATACATATATAAAAACATCGAAAGGAATTAAAAACAAACATCAATATAAAATAAATGACACATGACGACTAAAAACCTTCACTCTTCTTCACAACCTTCACTCTTCTTCACATACAAACTTCCACTACATCTCCTTTATCAACAATTTTCTTCACTTCTTCCTTCAAATCTTCATCACAACTCTTCTCAAAATTGTCACAAATCTTCCTCCATCTCTTCAACAGCCATTCCATCACAACCATTTTCTCATCCATCGTGAATACACCAACAATAGTAACACAAAATAAATAAAACAAATAATCCAAATAACAAATCGTATAAAACAAACTGATATTGATACTAGCCCCTGAACCTCTCACATTAAGTTTAACAAAAAGGTAAATTCTCATATAAACAATTCAAGCAAATAACAACAAAAACAAAAAACAAAAAGGTATTGATGTTCACAGGTTTAGAACTGGAATAGACGTTATTGTAGTTAAATTGAAGTAAAACAAAAAACAAATGATCAAAATATTCAAAATTCAAATAACAAATAAGTTCAAACAACAAAGTATAAAAAATCCACTATTGATAAACTCGCGGAATGGAATAGATACTTTGTAGAAATTGATAAATCAGAATACAAAATACAAATTACACAAGTGGAACTGTAATACACAAATGGAAAGGATATACAACACACAAGATAACACTAACAGGATAAAACAAAAAACTAATACTAAAACAGACAAAACAAAAGTCCTCACTGGTCGCACCAGATAAGACGTGTGCTGAGGTAGGGTTACCTAGGGAGGTTACTCTAACTCTGTCTTATGGAGTCTCAAGAATATAGTATATCTTAAGGCTTACCTGACTAACTAAAGTTCTATTCCTCTAGTCTGTTACTCTTCTATCTGAGCTTCAGTAGACAGTGCACCGGCCGCAATGCTAAAGTCTAACGTATATCTCAATACAAAACAAGAGCGGAGTAGAGAGAGAGAAATATACTTTATTATTATATCAGGTCTGACTGGTACCGACTAAAGGGTAGAGTTGTCTTGTTGTCTCTGGGAATAACAAATAAACATTTAAGGGAAAGGTATTTCCATAATTTCAACCAATATAATATAGTGGAACTGTAGCACACAAATGGAAAAAATAAAACACACAAGATAACACTAACAGGATAAAACAAAAAACTAATACTAAAACAGACAAAACAAGAAATAATGAATAGATATACAGAAATAATGAACTCCGCAAATATAAGGAACAATATAGATAACAGTCCTCGCCATCATTGTCAAAGTTACCAAAACTAATAAACTATAACTTCCTCTTTTCCCGTAACGTGTAAGTTAACGTGAAATAATTGATATGTAAATGAACTCATAAGACAACTAGTTAATAAGGCAGAACACAATAACCCAAAACAAATTTTAACGTTAGATTAATCTCTTTATTGCCGTATAACAATGTAACAAATGCACATGTAAACGTTCCAGACAGTAACAATGAACTAACGCCTCATGAACACACTGGAACCACGGTGAAATAACGTCACATCTGAAACACACATTAAAACAATTAGTTCAACAACACACATTAATACAGCATTTGGTTTATGTGTACACCTGATCAAAACGATTTACTCCAACTTTGGTTTCATTCAACTTTGATTTAGTTCAACTTTAAACACGATTAAAACAATTTAGTTCAACTTTGAATATCATTCGGTCAAACGACCTTCGGCTAAATAGACATGACATTAACAAAACTGTACGTCATAAACTAACCTACGTCATTAACAAAGACGGACGTTAAAAATACGGATGTTAGTAAAACTAACGTAATTAGTAGCATTTGTAAAATGCCAACCTCATTAGGATCATCACTACAGAAATACATCGATTACTACAGATATGTAGAGAGATCATTAACAGAAGAAAAAAGGCACAAAGTGATATGTTCATTACGGACATAAGAGACTTGAAACATAGTGACGGGACAAACGACTCCCATGCAGACACAATCAGTAACAAATTAGAAAATATCAACCCAATTAACATTTACAACCATTACAAAATGGTAATTACGAAATAGATCTGACACAGATCAAAGAAAATACTGAAGTAGACACTTCAGTACTAATCACTACCAAAACCTAACGTCATACCATCCCCAACTTGCACCATCCAATTAGACTATCTTACGAAATTGACATCTCACTAACATAAAAGCAAATTAGAAGACCAAGAAGTTGGCACCAACTAGATGGCACCGACTATAATGGCACCATCACTAATCATCAACTTGAAAGCTAATTGCTAGAAAAGAAGTAACAATTTAACAAATAACAAAATGGCAAATAAATGGCACCAACTTGATGGCACCAATAAATCATTAAAGAGACCCTTAAACTTACCAATATCGCAACCAAAGATACTAATTACCAACTAACATAATCATAAACACCAACTAATTATAAGAAGAAAGAATGGTAACAACAAAGCTAAAAGAATCTAAGAAAGTACTCAAAAATCGAAAAAGACCTATCCAAAAGCTAACAAGACCCAGTAATTGGCAACTCAAGAACCAAAAACGAAAAACGGAAGATATGCAAATGTCACAAACATTGTAGAGAACAAGAAACAAGAAAGTTAGAATCACAATTCCAATTTTGTCTTGCACAAACAACTTCTCTCCGAAAATTGAAAAATTCTCTAAAAATCAGCCAAGCTGATAACTCTAAAAAATTCTCATACAATTCAACCCAGTTGACGAATAACTCTAATTTCAATCACAGTTTCAGTAAAAATCTTTGAAAATATTCTCACAGATTCCTTTTTATAAATTCTTCAAAAATTTTCTCAATCATTTATAAACCTTTCCTCAATCATCTCTCTGTAAACCAAAACTTCAATAACTATTCCCAGTGAAAGAATATCAACATCTTTCACATTTTTATCAACCATTCACTACACAGTTCTACAATCACAGGTAAACTGAACTACCTTAATTTTATATCAGAAAGATTGATACATCATTACAACTATCATTGTAATGAAACTCCACCTATGTTGTCAGTATCAGAATTTCTAAATTCTCTTAACAAAAACCAACTTGTAATAAAAATTGCAATACAAACAGACGAGTTTACAGATATTGAATACCCAACTGGTAGTCATCTACATTTTGACGACGATTACGTTGTACTAACAAACTGCAAAGTTTCACCAAAAAACTACCTCTTCCTTTTTTAAGGAGTAACAAAAACAAAACAAGAAATAAAACTCTTTTGGGGAGAACACCATTTTGATATACTTAAGTATACGTTGCCTTGTTCTCAAACAGTAACAGAATTCGAAACATTAAAACAACAGATAACGCAAACAAAGTGTGTTGATTTAAATCAACTAAAAACAGTTTTTATCGCAGTTTGCAAGAAAGAAGCTATATACCTCGTTGATGACAGAACAAAGAAATAACATGATACCTCTCATTGTTATAATATTATACAAATAAAAGTAACAGAAATTTGATAGTGCGGCACCGTTTAGTGTCAGTTACAATAGTAAATAACTGTCACTATTTGGTGTAGCATTGTATCTGATTTACACAGTGAACAAACAGTGAACAAACTAATATAAGTTTCAACCATTGATTTCACAGAGGCACTAGTTGCAATATATATATTATTATCTAAGGTACTATTTTTCTTAACAATCTCCTTAATACCGTGTATAATAGTTGTTTCAACATACCTAGCAGTGGTAACCATTACTGAAGTTATACGTAACCGTAGAGTTATATATGCTAGCCCACCAGTTCAATAAATTATACACATAAAAAAACATCACACACAAAAACATCACACCACCTAACTCACACCACCTTATGCAGGAATTACACTCAGACATATTTCACATTTGTAAATCAAATATTGATATTATTGAACTCGAAATATTTAAATTCATCAAAATAGCACTAATAATATACTTTTTCATACGAATGTGTTTAAGTTTAGCAGAATATTTTTTTAACCCATAAAAATTGATCCACTTCCAGATATAGAAGAATCTATCTATTACACATTACATTCACAAAGATTCTACCTACAAATAGGATTTCCCGAAAACTCACCGTTATACGGTAATGTCATAATTTACCAACTACAGTTACATTTTGCAAATAGAGAAATTTGGATATCAAACCTAGGAGCACAAACACATACACCAGAACAAGAATTTATACCAGTACTAATATTAGCACCACCATATACACACATACCACAACACGGACCTGAGACCGGCGCATAAAAGCATAAAACAGCAAAAATTGCGTCGTCTAGTAATAATAACAGTAACAATAACTCCGAAAGACCACACCATAACGAAGTTACAGATCTAACAAATATACCAACCTCACCAGAAAATGAAGATACTGTAAGTATAGATACTGAAAATCCCTACACAGTACAACGAGAACGGCCGGATAGACGAGAACTTCTTAGAGCAAGACGTAGATCATCTCTATCCTTCCCCACACAAGAATCTACACTAGTTTCTTACGGTTCAACAGACATAGAATCTAATATCATTAGACCAATAGAAACAATAAATTCAGAACCACCAAGTAGAACGGGCACACCCACACTACACAACTTTAGTATAAGCTCACCAAGCGAACACTCAAGTGTAAACACAGATCATACACCAACACCTTCTGAATTACGAGCAAACCCTTTCCTGCCCCCAACGTTTCAACAAAGACAAGATTTTAACTTTGTGCAAGAACATTTCCGTGTACAACCATTGCAATCACCCAACAGTTCACTTTGGTCAGCAACATCCCCCCAATCAGCTAGTACAAGCACAACACCATTACGAAAAAACCAGACATTATCCAACACATCTATAAGTATACCCAGAGTTGACATCCCGAACTCCCTACAACCACCTAGAAACACAGCGCTATCTCCAGCATCATTCATACCCGAAATTAGATTACCATCCAGCCATCCCGGAAGAACTAGATCAACCCCCCTACTCAATCCTAACCCCCCAACCAAGAGCAGAACCAATGAACATACCTATTTATTCCCATTAGACCATAAAACTTGGAACCCACCTCCTCCTTTATACGGACCTACAAATCTTGGAGATACACTTACAAATTGGGCAAGAAATAGACTTATTAACACACTCAATCTCACAGCACGACAACGCAATACAGCACTAGAAGTTCTAGCAACACCATCTCTCGAATTGAAATTTAACACTACAATCAAATATAACACTATATTTAACCACCCATTTCATGCAACAACACCTTCAATTGTAACAACCACAACACCAGCACCCTTCATTTGTATAGACTTCGTATATAAATTTAACAGATATACAAAACAAACACTTGGATTCGCCACATTCTATAATTCACATACAGGTTTGACATACACATGTCGCTTCAACTAAAAGCAATTATATGTATATTATTATTATTAATATTCTATATATGTATGAAAATAGAAACAAAACTTCAACTTGAACAAAGAATTAAAGACAACGCAAAACACAGAATAAAAGACCTAATTAACGAACGAATGAATATACACATTGAACAACTTAAACAGAAAAACAGAACACGAAATGGAACAAACACCTTCACAAACAAGTTTAAACACATTAATAAATATAAACATTATATTAATATCGACAATATAACAAATATAAACGATACAGATTATGAAGCAATGTGGGAAACAACTATAGACCAATGGACAAGAAACTGGAATTTCTACACAGAAAGACTAACAGATAGCATTCTAAATAAATTTAACTTGAATACCAAACGACAGAAACGACAAACAAATATAGACTTTATTGAATTAACAGGACAGAACATTAATGGTTCAGCAACAGGACCACAGGATATATTCATAGAGCATTACGACTGTGATGCAGAAGAAATCACAAACGTAAAATACTACGAACTAAATAAAATCAGCACATGTAAATTCAAACCACTAGATCTTGACATGACAAAGACAGAAGTACAACTTTTATCAAAAGCACAAGCAGTAGAAATCAAAGCATACGCAGTTGCAGGAACAATCAAAGAACGTGTAGAATGGTGTTCACAACACACCAACTACATAAGAGCAAATAGACCTAGCTATTACGGTTCCGACGCACAACGAACAAAAATATTAGATGCAGACGAAGTTCGTAACGAACTCGCTAGAATAAACTTACTAAAGAACACACAATATAAACCTACAAGATACAATATATCATTCAACTTTATTGCAAATCCACCATTACAGAAAAAGATTGAAGATCTGCAAGGCAGAATACAATTCGATATGAACATTCCACTAGTACCACCATACGGACGAATTGTATACGATTACACAAACCCACTTTGGATACCTAGCGCAATTAAAAACGCACAGTCCAACTGTATGAAAGGACCACGTAAACAGAACAGAATAGACATCTTAGATTGGACACTCGAAATACGAGAAGTCTCACTAATATTAAATTTAGATACCGAAGAAATATCATACATGGGAACAAAATTACCATGCGATCTCCGCAAGGGAGAATGTTTACCCACACCACTAACAAAAGCAACAATTGTGTGGGAACCACAGACACACTGTCAACTATTCGAACTAATACGATTTGACGCATATATGGTAAAATATCAAGATAGATATTGGATAGAAACAAATGCAGAATGGACCACAGTCCAACAACCAGACACCACAAAGAAAATAAAATTAAATCAAACAGACACAATAGCAACACGATTCGAAGTATACCCACTAGTCGAACGTGAATGCGGTTCACCACAACCACTACACAAAACAGAATATGACGATATATACATAATATATGAATATGGATTTGACATGCACACAGGACAAAAAGTAACAAAGAAAAAAGACAAATTTGACGATGAAAAATTTATTAAAATAAAACCAGAACAAATAATATCGGAACGTACACGATACGAAGACAAAGAAAACCAACAATACTATTATGGTTTTGTAGACGAAGAAACTCACCTTAATATGAAAATGGACCTATATATGAGTAACATTTATTCTAGAATTAGCTTACAAGCAATAGAATTCTATTCACAAATTTGCGAACAAACTCGAAACCTCAGACAATTAACATTGACTCAAGTACAAAAGAACACTCCACTCTTAGGATACATTCTTACTGGAGACAGATCCATTTTTGTGAAACAAGAAGGCGTAAATGTCATGAAAATGTATAAATGTGCGAAGAAATCATCACCTCTTTATGTACCACAAACACGCGAATGTTACGATAAAATTCCTATTCTATACAAGAACAGAGTACAATATGTACACCAACTAACAAGACAGACATACTTATGGGCAAAAACAGTACCCTGTTCACACAGTAACTTTGATCAACTCATCTCAATAGACACTGAAGGAACAGCACGATATAGAGTAACACCCTACCCAGTAAAAGTAGAAACGATATTGAACACTATATCACCCGAGGAAATAGTTTTAGATAACATGTTTAGTAAAGCAAGTTTAATAGAAAGTGGCATTTATAGTAAAGAACAACTAATACAAGAACGCAAAAGAGATCTACTCCACGAATATATGAGAGATCGTGAAAAACCACTACAAGAAGCTACATCAGCAAATGCACAAAAATTATTAGAACTCGAACAACTTGGACTTTTACAAACATACAAAAATTATGAACAATCCTTATAATGGTTAAAAGATCTTAACATAAATGGATATAACTTCCAAATAGATCAACCAAGCGTAAACTGGAAAGAAATTTTTGATGGAGAATGGCTCAAAGACCAAATATTATCAATATTTGGTTGGCCATGGTATATACTCGAAAAGATGGCAATTATATACGCAATGATCAGTATGATATTATTTACAACTAACCTAGTAATTAAATTTTACAACGCATTTGCAATCCATAAAGCGATTGGTAAACAAGCAAGTATTACTAAAATACTACTAACAGGAATATTTGGTATATTCTCACAAACTTTAACACAGCTAGTTGCACAGATACAAGAAGATGACACTAGTCATGATAGCCATGATAGTGATAACAACTACTCACACTATACTAAACACAATAAAAATAGGAAACACACTTTCCGCCGTCATTCATCCGACGTTACTCATTTAACACGTAATGAAAACAACCCACCAGAACAAACATATATTGACACAAACTACAAACATTATAACACAACCATTCGTAGAACAGATCAAGGACTAGAATTGAGAACACTAGAATCACCACCTAAGAAACAAAAACCACCACTACCAGAACGGAAATACAAACAACCCGAACCATTAAAAATCGAGCCCCTTGAAACGATAACTGAAAACAAAATGACTACCTTACCTCCACAACTCATTACCCCTCCACCAGCGTATCAATGTTTAGGAAATAACATACCAGTGAGTACAACACACAATTCACCCCCCCACGTGTCACCAACCCCAAGTGCACCCAATATACAACAAACTTCAACATTTCACGGAACATCATATGAACCACAATTAGGAATCAATAAGACAACACCGTATGAAATACCACAACCATCACAAGTAAACACTCAAAATAATCTCATCCCATCAGTGAAGCTTATAGAAATACAAAATCCACCACCAATTGATTTCACCCAATTGAAACTAGCAGCAAATAAAATGAATAACCGCAGCCATAGTTTAGACATATTGAACGATGACGATCAACCACACACGAATGAAGTCACATATTTCGACACTCATTCAGCAAATACATATGAAGTGTAACCGTGAATCTTGCTAAGAACAACTAACACACTATTAGCTAACACATTTTAATACTATCCAATTTTGTACGAAACTTAACACTTACCAAGTATGTCCAACGCCAAATAAAACAGTAACACTGAATTGTTGACAATAGTAACGATATTAGATAACAAACAAATTCGTAACAATAAAACACCTATAACATTGTAAATCAGTAACAATTTGTACTATTGTATAGTAACACTCTTCAGTAATAACAAATGTAAATGAGTAACATATTAATTGCAATTTTAGTTAACCATTAATAATGGCACATAAGATGGACTTTGAGTACGAATCTGCATACAGAGCAGATTCGCCCCTCAGCTACGACGTTGAGGAGGGCGAACTCAGCTCTGGATCTGGACGTTCCTCACCAGGAACAGTTCGCGATAACGCCTCTACATGTAGTACACAAACTGACGATCGTATAACAACCATGCGAGTTGAGATCGATGGAGACACCAACGATCAACAGACACAGACCTCACTGCAACCAACGCCAAAAGAAATTGCACAAATGATCAAGGAAAAGGTAACTCATAAGCGATTAACAAGTAAAAATAACAATCAGGAAGAGTTTTCGAATAGAACACCGAACAATCCGAATGAACAAGGAACTAGTACACACGTACATAGTTATCAACATACTAGACCTAGTAACAATGGTAATAAAAACATACAAACGGTATGCCAACCGAATACAGAGTTTCAATCGCCACCACTTCCTAACTATCCTCCACCAGTGCGACCACCCCCTCCTACAGATCGTGTATATGAACGAACAAAATATAACAATCATCAATTTACATCTAATAAATCTTTTATACGACCACATAATTTGAGATTTCCTTATGCGATAACACCACGAAGTAACAATCATAAATCATTCTTTCATCAATCAACGAACGAACAATCCCCAACAGCCACAGTGATGGAAACCATTTGGTTCCAGGATAACGATCCTAGATTATTAACAAACCCTCACAGCAGTAACTATAACCCCCTACTTAGTTACAGAAATTGGTTCAATATGCCATTTGACTCCCGCGATTATTGTTTTATAATGGCTCCATTACATAACTTAAAGGACCGCATATCGGAATATTTTCCCCCACTACCCTCCGAATATACAAATACTGTCAAACGCAGTACCAAAAACATGGGACGAGATAAACTACATCAAACATGCTACCCAATACTTAAACAATTCTATAGTCTTACAGAACGATTTCTGTACGACTATGATTATGAGTTCAAACTGCCAACCGTATGCACATTTGACCTTCTCGTTGCAAAGGCATCCCAAGACCTTTCCGCTTACAGCGTTTTTGACCACCAAATTTTCCAGCTGAGTTTTAACTTTTTACATCCAACGGCTAAAGATGTACAGAACAATAACTACAGAGTTCACGAGACTAAACTTGTTCATAACCTCATTTACTACACATTTTTACGAGACAAAAATAAAAACACAACAAAAAGTTATATTCATATTAACGACCAACTTACGTCACCATACTTCCTGAATTACGGATATAAGTTAAAATGGGAATACACTGTAGGAACACTCCGAAACTTCGATCCCGTAAAGAACTATTATATATTTCAACCGAACGAATCTCCCGAACGGCCACTGATGGTACCTATTGAAGCACTCGAACCGTGTGAAGAGTATCACACGTACCATCTTGAAGGCAGCGTAACAAATAGAGCTGTCATAAATCGTATCCAATTCAATAACGAACGTAAAACTACAGAATTAGAAAAACAATTACGAAAATCGGTTAAAGCTTCTATAACGGAAGTCTCGCTGGACGAACTAACAAATTTGATCGCATTCTATTTGGCAAACGACGATCACTTCGTCAAAGAATATGAACAATATAATTCTCGAACGAATCATCCGAAACAAACTGAAAAGTTATAACAAGAAGCTATAACAAATATATATGTAACAACTTTCCTCTATGTCATAACACATAAATGTAATGAATGTACTTAGTAACAATAATGTATTTAGTAACAATACATCCAACCATGGATGACTCAGTGCATATTTGTTTATTCTTTAACCTTTTTAGATAACCTTTCACTTTTAATATCCCCCATTTATACGACTAGTTATACCCTTTGGTATAACACTGAAAGTGAAATAAAATATGATAAATTCCAAAAAATACTTTTCTACTTTACCCCTAAATTAGTCATATGTATACATGTAAATATGCAAAGCCTTCCATAGTTAGATATATGCAATTTTGTAAATAGAATGGAAAAGACAATAAAAAGGAACACAATAGTTTTATGAGTAACACTAATACATGCAAAGAATAACACAATGTATAAGCCGGACATGTCAAATTTTCAAAACACTTTACATATATATATATATATATATATATATATATATATATATATTACTCATAACGAGTTAAGACATGATCATTTAATTCACAAACAAAACACATACTTTAGGGTAATATGTACATTTATACATGCAAACTTTAATTCATTGTACAAAAATGATTCTGTAACAACACATAACAAAATACATAGCACTTAGTATTACACTTGTACCAAACAGAATGAAAGAATTTCTCAAATATTTTGAAATTCGAAAATTTCACAATCCAAACTTAACACTCGAAATATGCAATGTAACAATTCTGAACAAAACAAATATGTACCTTAAACAAAATAATACATATGTATGTCAGCACATATAGACACATGTAACCCATTCGTAACAACTAACATCTTATTTGTAACAAATTACTAAATATTTTTTCCTCAAAAAGGAAAATTCGGTTATTGGATATAAGCGCGCGGACAGGCAACATTTTACATCATTTGAAATACCTGTTAATGGAAATCAAACAATTGGGAAATTGGGTCATATCCATTACAATCTTTAAAATACTCAGCACCTTTTAGGCATTATAACAAAATATACAGATACGAAAAGCGCAGTCATATAATTTGACGTTGTAGAAGTATAACAAAACCATTGTAAACAGACAGACATCAGAATGACTCTTGATCTCGAATAGATTCAAGAAGTAATACATGTTCATCTCAATTACAAAATCCAACATGGCCAAGAAAGCCACAAAAAGTCTACTACCCTCAATTTTTCCATGGAATTCCATAACAAAAAAAACATTCAAACACAGGAGTTAACCAGGAAATCTACGCCATTGAAATCAAACGATTTCTAAATATAAACGGAACAAAATACATTCTTTTTCTTTTTCCCACCGGAAGGGATACTACGTAATAACAAAGAACATTTACATAGAGAAAAATAATAAACATTTTAACAGCTAACACATACAAATCAGGTAAGTCAGGTAAGTCACTGGACAACAGGAGCACCACATCCATCAACACTGGAGCGGCACAGAAGGATCTTCACCCACTGGAAGTGTGGTGGTGGAATAGATACTTTTGTGGTTGTTGATGTTCATCCTTGCTATGTGGGCAACCTGTGTCCAGGGATCTATTATCTGAAAACCACGACTACAAAGCAACACCTTCAACCAAAAAAGAAGAAAAACCTTTCAGAGAGAATGAAGAGAGATTAATTCGTTTTGATATACAGTAAAGAAGACTTTCAAAAAACAAAAACTCTAAAACCCGGAAAGATGGAGTCAGTGTTGACTTCCAACAAAAGGATTTATAAACTTGTTTTATTTAATAAATAAATACTAAAATACTCAACCCTGATTGGTTGAATTTATGGAAATACCTTTCCCTTAAATGTTTATTTGTTATTCCCAGAGACAACAAGACAACTCTACCCTTTAGTCGGTACCAGTCAGACCTGATATAATAATAAAGTATATTTCTCTCTCTCTACTCCGCTCTTGTTTTGTATTGAGATATACGTTAGACTTTAGCATTGCGGCCGGTGCACTGTCTACTGAAGCTCAGATAGAAGAGTAACAGACTAGAGGAATAGAACTTTAGTTAGTCTGGTAAGCCTTAAGATATACTATATTCTTGAGACTCCATAAGACAGAGTTAGAGTAACCTCCCTAGGTAACCCTACCTCAGCACACGTCTTAATATGTTACTCTATTTTAAATTTAGAGTTTGTTACAAATAATAAATTTGTAATGTACCTTTTGTATGGTTAGATTGTAAATTGTATTAAGGTATTCAATATGTTATAATCTGTTTTATGAAAAAATGTCATGTCCTATAGTATTGTGTTACTTACAGTGTTGTTAACATGGCTTATGAGTCATTTATTCAAATGTTATGCATATTATGCATGTGTTTTGTTTGTTCTGTTTTTTATTTTTCCATTTTATTTGCCTATTTGCTTTATTTACAAAATTGCCTGTTTGCATTGCATATAACTAACTATGGAGAAATCTTTGCATATTTACATGTACAGTTTTAAAAAGTAGGTTAGGTTTTGTATAAGTAAAAACATATTTTTGGTTTTATACTGTTTATTTCAAACTGATTAAAATCTAGTGATAGAAATAAATTTGGTTAATGGTATTATAATTGAAAGATTATGATTCAAATTCAGTGATCTACAATATGGATTGAATAGTTGGGGAAATAGATTTGGGATAATAAAGATTAACAAACATATGCAAGGATTTACAAACAATCAATATACAAACAATCAATATTAAAGTCTGTTATAGATGGAGATTGGAGTCTATTACCTACTGAGTCCGGGAATTGTTACTTGTTACTTTCCTTTTGTTGTTACAGTTTCTCTGTTTGTTTTGGATAGTTACCCCTTTCACAATAATGGTTGTATTCCTTCAGGAAATATTCGTCTTTGGAAAGATAGTATCCAAGTAAGTTAATTACGTCTTGTAAAGGAGTTTCCGTTATCGATGCTTGTAGTGCGTTACAAATCTCTTTTTCTGTCTGTGGTATCTTTCTTTCGTTATTGAAGGTTAAACGATTCGTGATCGCCTTATTGGTCACGCTCCCTGTCAGGTGGTAAACGTGATATTCTTCGCACGGTTCGAGTGCTTCTAAGGGAACCATGAGCGGTCGCTCTGGTTCGTCTTTGGATTGAAATACGTAATAATTTTTAATGGGATCGAAGTTTCTCAACGTCCCTATTGTATAGCTCCATTTTATTCTGTAGCTGTAGTTTAAAAAGTACGGGGAAGTCAATTGATCATTGATGTGTATGAAACTTTTAGAAGCTGTATATTGTTTGTCTCGTAAGAATGTATAATATATTAAGTTATGTATCAACTTTGTCTCATGTACTCTGTAATTGTTACTTTGTACATCTTTTGGCGTAGGGTGGAGTAGGTTGAAGCTTAATTGAAAAATCTGATGTTGTTGTGTGAATGCGCTATACGCCGAAAGGTCCTGAGAGGCTTTTGCCACTAGGAAATCAAAATTACAAGTTCTTGGTAAACGGAACTCATAATCGTAATCATAGAGAAAGCGTTCCGTAAGACTGTAAAATTGCTTAAGTTTGGGGTACAGAGATTGATGTATTTTATCTCTGCCCATATTTTTCGTGCTCCTTTTTACAGTGTTTGTATTTTCCGACGGAAGTGGTGGAAAAAATTCTGATACACGGTCTTTCAGTGTATGTAATGGTGCGATGAAGAAATTGTATGATCGTGAATCAAAAGGCATTTCCGACCAATTTCTGTACGATAAAAGTGGATTATAATTTATTCCGTGTGGATTACTTAGTGTTTTCGGGTCTTTATCTTGAAACCAGACCGTCTCCATTACCGTTTCGTTCGGAGTTTGTTCATTTGTCGACTGGTGGAAGAAAGACTTTCTGTTATTTGAGCGGGGTGTCACCGCATATGGAAATCGTAGATTGTTAGTATTTGGAACTGTTTGTCTTGTAAATAAACGTTGTCTAACGTTGCTTTGTGGTGGGTAATTGTCTGATGGTGGGGGTGGTCGTACTGGCGGGGGGTAATTTGGTAGAGGTGGTGACATATATGTGTTGCTAGTATTTTGGTCATAGTTTTGTCTTGGTCTTGTGTTCTGGTAACTATGTACAGCTATGTTTGTTCTTTGTTCTGATATGTTACTAGTACTATTATTACTTGTATCAAAGGATTGAAGATTTCGTCTATTACCAAATTTGTTGTTTATTTTCCGTGCTATCTCCTGTGGTGTCTGTACGTGTTCCTGGTTGTTTTCCAGTTCGACTCTAAGTGTGGTGACTTTCTCGTTATCTGTTATCATGTTACTTTCAGTCTGTGTTCCACATTCAGACGCACAGTCCCGAATTGTTCCGGGGCTGGATCTGCCTGATTCACAGCTTAGTTCTCCGTCCTCTACTTCGTATGAGAATGGCGAGTCTGATTTATATGGTGATTCGTAGTCCATGTTCGATGCCATTGTTGAATGCTAAAACTCAAACATGGTTAGTCTAATCTAGATTATGTTTATTGTTTATTAATATTTATGTTACAAAAAGTTTGTTACAAACAGTTTGTTTAATATTTTGTTTCCGTATTGATATATATTTTGTAGTTAGGCTGTTATCTGGTTTAATCCTTAGATTTTGTTCGTTATTTATAGAAGGTAGAAAAATTTGGCTAAGTAATGGCATAATTTTTGTTAGTTGTTACTGAAAAGTATTGTTTGGTTTAAATTTCGTATGTATCCGCTGAATGAGTATCGTAGTATGTAACCTCATTCATATGCGGCTGATCGTTTTTGAGGATGTCTAAGCTATAGCTACGGTTTTGTATTTTGTTGTTTGTTAATTTTAATTGATTGAAATCTATAGGTGGTGGATTCTGTATCTCTAGAAGTCTTGAAGTTGGTATGAGTTGATGTTGATTATTTTGATTATTTGATGGTTGGGGGATTTCATATGGTGTTTGTTGAGTTGTTTGTGTTTCATATGAATACGGTTTAATCGCGTGCGATTGTTCTATAGTAGGTGCGCTTGGGATTGGTACAGGTATTGGTATTGGTGGTAGACTACTCAAACGTTGGTATGCTGGAGGTGGTGTTATTAGTTGTGGTGGTATTGGCGGTAGTGGTTGGGTTTTACTTTCGTCTATTGTCGTTAATATTTCTGTTTTATGTTTTCTTTCTGGTAGTGGTGGTGCTTGTTTCTTTGTTGGTGACTCCAATGTACGTAGTTGTAAACCATGTTCTGTCCTGCGGATAGTAGTGTTATAGTGTTTATAGTTCGTATCCACATAATTTTCTGTCGTTTTATCTCTACGAGTTAATGTTGGTATTTCTGTTGAATGTCTTCTGAAATGTTGAATATGTATTCGTGAATTATTATGTCCTTTACTGTAATGTGAATTGTTATCATCATTATTATTGTCGTTATTATTGTCGGAATCATCTTCCTGTATTTGTGCAACTAGTTGGGTTAGTGTTTGTGAGAATATTCCAAAAATTCCTGTTAATAATATTTTTGTTATACTTGCTTGTTTCCCAATCGCTTTATGTATTGCAAAAGCGTTGTAGAATTTTATAATTAGGTTTGTTACAAATAAAATCATGCTCATCATCGCATAGATGATAGCCATCTTTTCAAGTATGTACCATGGCCAACCAAAGATAGATAGTATCTGATCTTTCAGCCATGCTGCGTCGAAAATTTCCTTCCAGTTTATACTTGGTTGATCAATCTGAAAGTTATATCCATTTATGTTCAAGTCTTTTAACCATTTAAGTGAATGTTCATAATTTTTGTATGTTTGTAATAATCCTAATTGTTCTAATTCGAGTAGCTTTTGTGCGTTAGCAGATTGTGCTTCTTGAAGCGGTTTTTTGCGATCTCTCATATATTCGTGTAGTAAATCTCTTTTTCGTTCTTGTATTAATTGTTCTTTGCTAAATATTCCACTTTCAATGAGGCTTGCTTTGCTGAACATATTATCAAGTACTATTTCTTCCGGTGATATTGTTTCTAATATTGTTTCTACTTTTATTGGATATGGTGTCAATCTGTATCTTACTGTTCCTTCTGTGTCTATTGAGATCAGTTGATCGAAATTACTATGTGAACATGGGACTGTTTTCGCCCAAAGGTATGTTTGTCGTGTTAGTTGATGTACGTATTGTACTCTATTTTTGTATAGTATTGGTATTTTGTCGTAACATTCACGTGTTTGTGGTACGTATAGTGGTGATGATTTCTTTGCACATTTGTACATTTTCATCACATTGACTCCTTCTTGTTTCACAAATATGGATCTATCTCCTGTAAGGATGTATCCTAATAGTGGTGTTTTCTTTTGTACTTGTGTTAGTGTCAATTGTCGAATATTGCGAGTTTGTTCGCATATCTGTGAATAGAATTCTATTGCCTGTAGACTAATGCGTGAATATATATTACTCATATAGAGGTCCATTTTCATTTGTAGATGTGTGTTCTCGTTTACAAAACCATAATAATAATTTTGATGTTCTTCGTCTTCATATCTTGTGTATGCATTTGACATAATTTGCTGTGGTTTTATTTTTATAAATTTTTCTTCTTCAAATTTGTCTTCTTTTCTTGTTACTTTAAGTCCTGTATGCATATCAAAACCATATTCGTATATTATATAGATATCATCGTATTCTGTTTTATGTAACGGTTGTGGTGATCCACATTCTCGTTCAACTAATGGGTAGATTTCAAACCTTGTTGCGATTGAGGATGTATCATTAAATTTTACTTTTTGTTCTACATCTGGTTTTTGTACTGATGACCATTCCGCGTTTGTTTCTATCCAATATCGTTCCTGATACTTAACCATATATGCATCAAACCGAATAAGTTCGAATAGTTGGCAATGTGTTTGGGGTTCCCAAATGATTGTTGCTTTTGTAAAGGGTGTTGGTAAACATTCTCCCTTGTGGAGATCACATGGTAGTTTTGTTCCCATATATGATATTTCTTTTGTATCAAGGTTTAGTATTAATGAGACTTCTTTTATCTCTAGAGTCCAATCTAAAATGTCAATTCTATTTTGTTTTTTGACGCCTGATAGGCAGTTTGATTGTGCATTTTTGATTTCATTTGGCACCCACATTGGATTTGTATAATCATATACTAATCTTCCATATGGTGGTACCATAGGAGTGTCTACTTTAAATTGTATATTTCCTTGTACGTTTTCTAGTCTTTTTTGTAATGGTGGGTTTGATAAGTAATTGAATGATATGTTATGCCGTGTTGGCCTGTATTTTGTATTTTTAAGGACGTTAATTCTGGCGAGTTCGTTACGAACTTCGTCTGGGTCCAAGATTTTCGTTCTTCGTGCATCTGATACGTAATAGCTCGGTCTGTTTGCTCTAATGTAATGAGTGTGTTGTGAACACCATTCTACTTTTTCTTTGATCGTTCCTGTAACAGCATATGCTTTAATCTCTACAGCTTGTGCTTTTGATAATAATTGAACTTCTGTTTTTGTCATTTCTAAGTCTAATGGTTTAAATTTACATGTTCTGATTTTGTTCAGTTCGTAGTATTTTACGTTTGTTATTTCTTCTGCGTCGCAGTCGTAGTGTTCGATAAAAATGTCTTGAGGTCCTACTGCTGATCCATTAATGTTTTGTCCTTTCAATTCAACGTAATCTTCTTTTGTCTGTCGTTTGTTTCTTTTATTATTTAGTTGGAATTTTTCCAAAATACTGTCTGTTAATTGTTCTCTGTAAAAATTCCAATTTCGTGTCCATTTATCTATGGCTATTTCCCACATTTGTTCGTAATCTGTACTATTCTTGAATTCTTTTAAGTCTGGTGATGTATACTTTGATGGTAATTTGTATATTTCCGTTTCAAATTTTGTTGTGTTATTAAATACATGATCCATTAACTTGTTAAAGTTATCTTGGTCGGTTACATTTATGTTATTTGTTTTTGTTTTGTTTTTCTTTTTGAAACTCTCTATATGTTTTTCCATACGTTCTTGTATGTGTTCTTTAATTTGTTCTCTGATATTTTGTTTATATTTTGATCTTATTTCTGTGTCTATTTTCATATAGATGAATAATGTTATTAGTAATAATATTAGTATTATGGATTTTAATTGAAGCGGCATGTGTATGATAGTCCTGTGTGGGGATTATAGAATGTTGCAAATCCTAAAGTTTGTTTTGTATATCTGTCAAACTTATAAACAAAGTCAATACAAATAAACGGTGCTGGTGTCGTTGTTGTTACTAAAGATGGTGTTGTTGCATGAAATGGATGATTGAATATCGTATCGTATTTAATCGTTGTATTAAATTTTAGTTCTAGAGATGGTGTTGCTAGAACTTCAAGTGCTGAATTTCGTTGGCGATGTGTTAGGTTTAAGGTATTTGTAAGTCTACTTCTTGACCAATTTGTGAGAGTATCTCCAAGATTAGTTGGTCCGTATAATGGTGGAGGTGGATTCCAGGTCTTATAATCTAGTGTAAAAAGATATGTATGTTCATTAATTCTACTTAAAGTTGGTGGATTTGGATTTAGTACTGGTGTTGCTCTAGTTCTACCGGGGTGACTTGATGCTAATCTTAATTCGGGTATAAATGATGCTGGTGAGAGTATTGTATTTCGTGGTGGTTGTAGAGAGTTTGTTACTTCTACTCGTGGTGCGCTGACTGAGGTGTTCGAGGAGGAAGATTGTTGTGACCTATTTGGTGTAGTGTTCGTACTTATCGTATTTTGCGGTGAAGTTGCTGACCAAACTGAACTATGTGGTGAGTGTACTGGTTGTACACGAAAATTGTCTTGTACGAAATTGAAATCTTGTCTTTGTTGAAATGTAGGTGGTAGAAATGGATTAGCTCGAAGTTCTGATGCTGTTGGTGTTGGAATAGTATTAACACTTGAATGATCGCTAGGTGAACTGATATTAAAATTATGTAGTGTTGGTGTTCGTGTTGGTGTTCCGGTTGCTGTTCCGGTTCGACTTGGTGGTTCTGATTGTTCTGCTCCTATAGGTCTTATTATGTTTGATTCTATATCAGTTGATCCGTATGATACTAATGTAGAGTCTTGTGTAGGAAATGATAGTGATGCTCTACGTCTGCCTCTTAGTAGATGTCGTGTATCTGTTCTTGCTCGTCTTACTGTATATGGGTTTTCGTTTTCGGGGTTTGTTTCTTCTATTTCTGGTGATGTGGGTATATTTGTTAAGTCTGTTACTTCGTTGTGATGTGGTCTTTCTTGGTGGTTGTTACTATTGTTATTATTATTTGATGAAGCAATTTTTGCTGTTTTTAGATAATTTCAGGCTCCAGAACCTGGTCCGGTTGGTGGATGTTGTATGTACGGTGGGGCTAGTATAACTACTGGTATTAATTCTTGTTCTGGTTGGTGTGTTTGAGCTCCTAGGTTTGTAATCCAAATTTCGTTAGTTGTTAGTCTAATATTTAGTTGATATATGACAATGTTACCATGTAATGGTGATGTGTTGGGGAATCCAATTTGGAGGTAGAACTTTTGTGTATGTAATGTATGATATATCGATTCTTCAATGTCTGGGTTGGGATCAATCTTTATGGGTTTACAAAATATTCTATTAGTCCTAAGCACATACGTACGAAGAAGTATATTATAATTGCAATTTTTATAAATTTAAATATTTCTAATTCGACAATATCTATGTTTGTTTTACATATGTGGTAAATCTCGGAGTGGGTTTCATGCATCGGGTTATTGTACTGGTGGGCTTGCATATACGACTCGGCGGTTGCGTATAACTTCGCTTATTGTTACAATAGTTAAATATGTCGATATTATTACAATGCAAGGTACTAGGAGTATTGTTAGGAAGAATATTACTTTAGATAGTATAAAGTAGATTGTTATTAAGGATTCGTTGAAATCTATTTTTGAAACTGGTAAATAAAATGTGAAACTTTGTTATTAATTATGTAAATGTGAGGTGTAATGCTGCACTGAAGAGTGACAGTTATTTGCTCGATTGTAACTGACACTTAACTGTGCCGCACTACAGATATTATTATACAGTATCTATCTGTAGATTACTATTACGATTACTGGTATCATATCCTAAAGTATGTGTTATAATATATTTGTTAAAGTTTTACTCTGTGGTTTTATCGTCAAGAAGTGTTGTATCGTCTATAAGTGTTATAGCGTCTTTTTTACATACAACTATAAAAACTGTTTTTAGTTTGTTAAGGTCAATACATCGATCTGTTTGGATCTGTTGTTTCAGTAAGTTATACTCTGTGATTGTTTCGTTACAAATGGTTATGTGTTTTAGTAATTCAAAATGTTTTTCTCCCCAAAATAGTTTTGCTTCTTGTCCGCTTTCTGTTTTTCCTTCAATAATAAATAAACAATCTTTATCGGAGAATTTACAAATTGTTGTTCTTATACTATCGTTATCAAAATGAATGTGGTTTCCAAATGAGTAATCTAATTTTGCAAAGTTTTCTCTTTGGACTTGGATTTTTATACAAAACTGTTTTCTGTTCAAAGAGTGCAAAAACTCTGACACTTTTATCATTGGTGGTTTTTCATCACTGTGGTGACTGTAGTGATGGATTAATCTTTCGGAGAAGAAATTCAAATAGTTTAATGCGTAGTTAAAAGGATTCAGTTTACCTGGTGTTGTTGAATTGTTGAGTGAAAAGGATAAATGAAAGAGTTATGATAAATATGAGACAAGTTATGAAGTGATACAAAATTTGTTTAGGTATTAGATATATTGAAATATATGAATTTCTTTTTGAGATAGAATATTTTTAGTCTTAAGACTAAATTTTGTATTTGTGGAATTTAGAATTTTCAGCTTAGCTGAGTTTTTTCGCAAATTTTTTCAGTTCTTTGAACAAGTTTAACGGTTGTGGTTTGTGCGAGGCAAAATCAGAATTGTGATTTTTACTTTCTTTTCGAAGGCTCTCTATAATGTTGGTGACATTTTCATATCTTCCGTTTTTCATTTTTTGGATTTTAAGTTGTCAATTTCAATAATTACTGGGTCCAATTATGGTGTTAGTTTCCTCGTTTGATGAATTGGTTACTCTTCTGATTTTTACGATATTCTTGGTTCTCGAGATTTTGTTTTCCTTGTAATTTGTATATTGACATTTGTTTGATGGTTAGATGGTGTGCTTTCATCATGGTATGTTAATTCTTTCTTGGTGCCAATTATATGGTATCAATAAGCTTAGTTTGTTGTTTCTCTGCCAATTATGCTATTTCTTCTGTTTTGAAGTGTTCTCCCTATCATTAGGATGGTTAGTTAGTGATGGCTGGTGGCGTTGGCGGGATGGTTAGTGGTGCCAGTTCTTACCAATTAGCTTGGTACCTTTTGTTCTAATTAGCTATATGTATTTCGGTTGTATGCCTTTGATGGTGCAACTCTGCAGATGGTGCAACTCTGCAGATTTTAATTATTGCCATAAACGAAGTATTGACGTAGTTGAAATGTTTATTTCATCTACTAATGATCTTAGTAAGACCTGTCTTGTTTAATCACCATTGTGTTAGGTGAAAATGTTGATTGGTATGTTTTTGTTACTAATTGCGTCTGCATAGAGACTGTTTGTCTCTAACGTTCGTTGTTTAAGATATCTTTGTTCATAATTGATGGTGTCAATTTGGTATTTTCTTCCCTTTAATTGGTTTTAGTTTTAGTTTGGGTTTCTAAAGATAACGTCCGTTTCTTTACTAATGATGTCTCTGACATTTTAGTTGTTGGCGTTTGTTAGAATAATAATGTCCGTATTTTCACTAATGAGATATATAAAGTCCGTTTTCTCACTAATGAGATGTACTAACGAGGTATATGACGTCCGTATTTTAAATGACGTGTTAGTTAATGACGTATATTCCGGTTTTTGCAAAGTGTACTGCAAAATATATTAAATGTTCATTTCGCCGAATGTGTTGTAAGCCGAATGTTTTGTTACGTTGGCTAAACTTATAAATGATAATTGGCGGTTTCATTGATCATGTTAATGAAATGTGTGAAAGATCTGTATTGGGTGTGAAGTGAAACATGTATTCTTGTGTTTTAGATGTTGTTGAATGTGCGATGAAGATATCCTATTGTGTTATGGAAGACGTATTTGCAACGATGTATTCGGATCCTTATATTATCTCAATAGCACGTTATGCTAGTCATTACAGACTGTTATTCGTATTTGCTTTCGTACACTTATTTGTTCTTAATTTCCGTTCTTCGTTTATACGGTCATTATACCACGGTGTACGTTAATTGTGTTTACATCGTTAATCTAATTAGTTCTGTTTCCTTATTTTCATCGTTTTCCTATGTGGTTAGTCATCTTTGTTGCCCTATTATTCCGTAAATGTATTATTCTGAATTGTTAACAGCTTCGAAATATCTATTCCATTTCGAGAGTGTTTACGTTATTATAACACTCTTGTAGCTTTTGATTATTTGATCTTTGCTACTACTGTTTGTTTATTGTAGATATCAACTATCTCATAACGTCTATTCCAGTTCAAAGCTTTTGAACATTTAAAACATACTTTTTGTTACTTGAATTATTGTGTTACTTGCTTTCTTGTTTACGTGAGAATTTACCCGTGTTAATCTTTAGACGGGGTTTCACGGGCTACTATCAATACCCATTTGTTTTAGTATATCCTGTATGGATATTATCATTTGTTATTTGTATATTTGTTTATTGTTTTGATGAAAATGTATGGTAGCGATGTATGATGGGGATGTATGCTGTTGTCAGTTAGTACAGACTCTTCGGTTTTGGACATTGTCAGTACAGAGGTGTGTCGGTGAACATTAACTGTTACAACTTTTTATGTGTATTTTCCCTTTTTTGTCTTTTATAAATGTTTATCCATGTTACTAAAAGGTGTTAGTGGTGTAAGTTAATAATTGTTATAACTCAATTAGTCTTTTCATTAGTTGAAATATAGTGGATGCATTTGAGGTGATTTATATAAGTTCTATGGGTTAGAGGTTAGGTAGATTGGAGCACCTTTTAGTAATGCTCTTTTTATATTTGTTCTGTTTGTTATTTATATTTGTAGTGTAATTCTAATTTATATGTTTTGTTTTATCTTTTGATAGTGTGGGGGGGGGGGGGGGGTTATGACACACAAGGTTCGGGTTAGGGGGTTTTGTGTGTGTCGTGTATAAATACTGAACATACTATGTATATTGGTGAAATACTGAACACAAATTAAAGATGGAACTAGTGAAATGAATAATTTATAGCAGTTTAACTGTTGTATCGCTGTGTCTGCAATGATATTACTGTGCCAGCTGAATCATTAGTTGTAGAATAAATATTTGTAGGCTAGTTTAGTCTATTGCACTAGTAGTTTAGTATGGATTTACGGTACTATAGCATTATTAGTTGTATTATTAACATTATTATTATTATTATTATTATTATTATTATTATTATTATTATTATTATTATTATTATTATTATTATTATTATTATTTATAGTAATATTTTCTCGAGGGGATTGTTACTAAGGTTTTGGAATTGTTATTTTCTTCTTTCGAAGATTGTAACTGTGAGATCGTGTGATCTCATCAGGTTGTATATAATTCTTGGATTTTTGTTGAGTATTGGGTTGTTTTAAGATTGGAATTTCATTTGTCAATAAGTAATTTTGTGATTCTAGTTTAATATGTTTTTCTTTCGGAAAGTATGGTACAATATGATTTCTATGTATTGTAATGTGTTTATCAGTATTGTCCTTCAGTATGTATGTTGTTTCTGTGGGTTTATCAACAATTAAATATGGTCCTGTTTTTAGAGGTAGTAGTTTCTTTGATACTCCGTCAATCTGTTGTTGATTTGTGATCAGGACGAATGTGTTTTTATCAAGTGGTTTCGCTGTTCTGAACCTTGAATTTAATTCATCAGTTAACCTTTTTCTGTTTCGTAATATTTTTGTTATGGTTTGATATGTGTCATTATAATGTTTTTCTTTGTCAAGAAACCATTTTGCGAACGTTCCGTTTTGTAGTTTTGCTATTTTTGGGTGACTGAATTGTTTATCTAAGTGAGTATGTGCGGGTTGTGTTTTGCATGCGCTTGTTCTTGTTGGGTTACAGTTTCCCATCTCGTCTGTAGTTGTTCCAAGTTTAATCTTTGTTGGTTTTCTTGGTTTTTGGTTGAAAACAACTTCATAAGGTGACATGCCTAATCTTGTCTGGTATTGCGTATTATATGCATACGGAAAGAATTTTGCTTTTCTAGACCAGTTTTGGTACTTTTCGTTGAGTAATGTTCTGATAAATTGTCCAATTATTCTATTAGTTCCTTCCACTAATCCGTTTGTCCAGGGTGCATATGTTGTGCTTGGTTTAAATTCGATTTCAAAGTAATTACAAAGGTGTGTTAATTCTGTATTTATATATTCCGATCCGTTATCGGAACGAATTTCTTCGGGTAGTCCGAATTTCATAAACCAATGTTCAAATAATGCTGTAACTGCATAGCGTGCATTGTTCTGAGGCGCACACATTATTGTTACGTAATGTGAGAATGCGTCTACTATCACAAAGATAAAATTATTTCCTTCAGATGTAGGATGTATTGGACCTTTTGTGTCTATCATAATCATTTCATTAAAGTATGTTTTTGTAGGTGCTAATTGTTCTTGCTTACTTTTTGTTTTTGTGTTAGCGAAAACTTTGTTTGTTTGACATTGTATGCAGTCTGCGATCAGTATCTTGATCCAAGTTGTTAAGTTCGGGAAGTAATATTTTTCCATTATGTTTCTTTTTGTTTTTTCAAGTCCCGTGTGACCAACTGTATCTACGCAATGGTTTTCGTAAAAAACACATAATAGTAATGTTAGTGGTAAACAGATTCTTTGTATTGTTTGTTTTTTTATTCGAATAATCATTTTCATTATGTTAGTTTTTTCGTCAATTGTAATTGATTTAAACTTTCTGTAATACGCGAATAGTCCTTTATTTCCGCGTATGTCCATTGTTACTGAATGTTGTTTATTGTTATTTTTTTTCCACATTTTGACTTTATGAAGTACTGGATCTATTATTTGTGTTTCTTTAATCAACTCTTCTGTTACTTTTGTTTTTTCATCATAGAAAATATCTGTTATTTTTGCATGGTCGAAATTTTGTTCTTGTTTTACATTGTTGATTAATCTAAGATAGTCATCGTCATGATGAGTTATGTATGGTCCTTTTTGGTTTTTCTTTATGATTAAGTCATCTTTTTCAACAATTGGTGATTGCCAGTTTTTTGTTTTTGGTTTATATTTCGGTACTAAATTTGTTTTGGTTTCGGTATTATATTTTTCATATGATATCGGATGGTATTCGTTTTTATCAATGTTAATTTCAAAGTAGTTGTTATGTATATTGGCTAGAACTGGATAATGTGTTGTGTCTTTGTTATCGTTGTTTGTATTGTTGCAAATGCTGTATTTGCATTCTAGGTTATTTGCAAATGGTGTTTTTGCAAAGAAGAATTTTATGTTTTCAGGTATTTCCACTGTAATATCACGTGTTTTTGTAAAATTTTCTTCATCTATTGTTCTACTGAGTAGGTCTGGTAAAGCTAGGTTTTTTCCTTCAGTCCATATAATATGTAAGTTAGGAAATTTCATTAGTATCAATTGAAATCTGTAAACTCTATGGTTTGGTTTATTCTTTTGTGTAAAAAGGTAAATGATTGGCTTATGATCTGTAAATAAAATAATTGGGTGATTTGAACCTGTTAATAAGAATTCGTATTCTGTGAGTGCGAAAATAATCGCTGAACATTCTCTAATTAGTGTAGATAGTCTCATTTCAATCGGTGTGAAAAGTCTAGAATTTGCTGATATTAATCGCATTTTCTTTTCAGTTGGATGTTGTTGCAGTAATGCTGCTCCAATGCCTGTGTTGGACGCATCTGTTATAATGTAAAATGGTTTTGTTGTATCTGGTATTGTTAATTCTAGGTTATGTGTTATTGTTTTTTTCATTTGTTCAAATATTTTTTGATGTTCTTTAGTCCATTTGAAACCATTTTCTTTGTGTAATAGATTGTATAATGGTTGTAATATTGGTTGCATTCCATAGACGTATTTGGCTAAGAAATTTATTGTTCCGAGGTATCGCTGTAAAGCTTTCATACTTGTTGGAGGTTCCAGTTTTTGGAATCCATCAATTCGTGATGTAAGTGGTTTTACTTTTTTGTCTTCGATAATCTGACCTAAGAATTTTACTTTCTTTAACATGAAGTATGTTTTATCGGGTGCTGCTTTGAGATTTTCTTTAAGCAGTACTTTATGATATTCGATTAGTGTTTCAAACATTTGGTCATAAGAATTTGTTTGTATAAAGATATCGTCTACGTAAGTGATAACTGTTCCTTTTCTGATCAAAGTGTAAAGGAAATGTGTTAGTATTGATGCAAATGCTGCTGGTCCGATTGATATTCCGTAGAATAATCTTTTAAAACAATATTGTTCGTTTCCAATTGTGAAATGTGTATATCTCATCGATTCTTCGTCTAATGGTATTTGGTTATATGCACTATTAAGATCTGCTGTTGTGAATATTGTTCCGTTTATTCTTGTTAAAGCTACATCAACTGGTTCAATTGGCCAGTTGCACTTTGATTCATCTATCATGCTGTTCAAATATCTTGCGTCTAGTACAATCTTTAAAGATTCTCCTTTTCGTAGTATTATTACCGGGTTTGTGAATGTATTTCCTGTTGATAATTGTTCTTTATTTACAGGTGCAATTATGTCATATTTTTTGAGAACATCTAATAGTTTTTGTATTCGTTCTCGAAGATGTATAGGTACTTTACTTATTCTTTGTTTTTTGAATATTGCATCTTTTTTTATTGGTAAGTTCAATTTTACTTTTGTTTTTCCCACGTCAAATTTTGTTGTTGCGTAGACTTGTCTATAGTCTAATATGATTTTTACTACTTTTTCAAATTCTTCTTGTGTTAAGTGTGAATGTTGAAAATCAAACATTGTTATGAATTCTTTTTCTTGTTCTGAATATTTGTTAATATTAAATTTGCATTTGAAGTTTGGTTTTCTTTCAAATGTTGCGACTTGTTCAATAGTTTCGTTTTCTTGTATGTTTAATATT
This sequence comes from Convolutriloba macropyga, assembly GCF_964194025.1. NCBI lineage: Eukaryota > Metazoa > Xenacoelomorpha > Acoela > Convolutidae > Convolutriloba > Convolutriloba macropyga. The sequence continues at coordinate 72,884,359 of NC_134474.1, read as the reverse complement.
TCATCGATATCGTTTTCATTTTCGTATGTCAGATGGTATAGTGCTTGGAATAAGTCGATAGAGTTAGTTTGGTATAGTTCGTTATCTTGTTTTTTGAAGCTAATATTTTTGTTCATGAAACCAATGAGTCCTGTATTTATTGTTATTCGGTGTCTATTTTTGTTGATCAATAGTATGTCCATAAAGTATTCTTCGTCTGAGGAAAAATCCTTTATGTCTGTAAATGATACGTTATGATATTTGTTTATTGGTTCGAAATAGAATTTCGATTTCTGTATTGTTTTATCATTTGAGTGTTTCATTTGTTTAAATATTGGTATTGGAAATGTTATGCTTTTCTGTTGATTTGGTTCTATATAGATTGTTTCTCTATTAATGATTGTGTATAATCGAGAGTAGTAAGGATAACCTTTAGTACTATTCATGTAGAATATAATATCGTTGTCTAAATTTGTATTTGTATTTAATGTTAGTTTGTTGGTATTAACATTTATCGTCTCGATATATTCTTTGAAGAATGGTGTACCCAGTATATTATGATTGCATTGTGTTACATAGAAGTGAATGCAAAAATTGTTTTGTGGTTTGTTTCTATTGTTAGAAATTCTGTCTGGTGTTAAATTCAGTGTTACTGTTCCGAATGTGTCTATTTTTGTATTATTTGCAGCTGTTAGTGTTTTGCTTGCTTTGTCCAAGATCATTTCTGGGTTATTGTATTTGATTTCATTCCATGTATCTTCATTTAGTAAGTTTAATGTTGCTCCTGAATCTAATAGAAAATCTATTTCCAACATAGGTTTTTGTTTTGTAAAGTCCTGTTCAAATTTCTGATATTGATACATTGGTAATATCCATGTTGGGTTGCTTTCTAATGTATTTTTTACAGTATTGCATGTATTTTCATTGGCATTGTAAAATTTATCTAGTATTTCTTGATCTTCGTCAGAGGACTCTGATGTGTACTCATATTCGTCGATTCCTGGTGGATCGTTATTTGATTTTTCTTGTCCTACGCTATTTATTCTGTTTTTGCTATTGTTGTTTCCATTATTTCTCCGTTCTTTTGAATAATGTCTGTTATTTTGTTCTCGTTGGGATGAGTATCCTCTATTATCTCTGCTATTGTTATTTGAATGATTTCTATTGTTACTATTAGAACGTTGTCTATAGTTATCGTTTCTATTTGAATCTCTACTGTTGTATCTTTGTCGATTATTATTATTATTATTATTGTTTTTGTTACTATCATAAGGTGATTGTTGTCTTGAATTATTTCTGTCATTGTATCTTGAATTTGATCTGTTATTATTATTATTATTATATTTGTTATAGCTGTTGCTTCTATGATAACTGTTGCTTCTGTTTCTATTGTAGTTATTCCTGTTATAACTAGTACTTCTGTTATTATAATTATTTGATCTTTGATATCCTTGATTGTTTCTACTATCTCTGGAGTTTCTATTATGGTAGTTATTTCTTGAATGTGATCTGTATGGTGTCCGACTTCTGGAGTTGTTATATATTGGTGATGTCGGTGGTAGTTGTCTGCCATTGACATTATTTGAGTCAATTCTTCTATTTGGTAAGTTTTGATTGTTTCTCATGTGACTGTAAAATGATCTTTCTTTCGGTCTTGTAACACTACCTCGACGTGGTCTCTTGAAACATCTTCCCTTTGTGTGTCCATGTGAGCTACAATAGCTACAAAACAGTGCAAACTTTGGTCTTCCTTTAAAATTCTTTTTGTCATATGTATTGTTAATTCCGTTTAGAACATTGCATATTGTTCCTTCGAATTGTTCTAAGTCGTTTTGATTAAGTTCATTTATATTATTACAGGCTATATTCATTTGTTTTAGATCTTCATTAATATTTGTTGTACTCTGGTTTACTTCATATAATCTTTTGTGATTATTAGTTATTGTTCTTGTTAGATCCATTTGGTCTATTTTCTCTACTAATGTTTTGAATGGCATTTCTGGTTCTCGTGGAGTTTGTTTGTGGTTTGCATGTTTCTTTAATGCTGCGTTTTTTAATTCGTTGTCTAAACATCTTATGAACTTTTGGTTCATAACACTATTTCTGTAATCTTCTGTGTATAGAGAATAAGCAGTTTTGACAAGAGTTTCTATTCTTAATGCTAATGATCTTAGTGATTCGTTTGTATGTTTTTGTAATTGTTGTAATATGATTTTTGCTTGTTGTTTTGATTTTTCCGAATCAAACATATCTGAAAATTCTTTGCAAAATGTTTCCCAATCTAATTTTGTTTGTTGGAAGTGTCGAATACCATTTTTGTGCAGGTCCCTGTAAAGTATGTAGTATTAACGCTGCTCTTTTTACTTTCCATTGATGATGTCCTGGTTTATTTACCGGTTCAATGCCACTGCTGAATATCATAGCAGCGACAATGCTATTTAAATATTCTTCAACAGTATATGCTGGGTCTGTTCCATCGAATGGTCTTATTGTTGTTGGTACTGAACCACTGCTAATGTTTTGTTCAATTTGAGGGTCTTCGTTTATGCTCATTGATGTTAATTGTTTATAAAATGGTAAAGGTGGTTCTACTACTGTTGTTTCCGTTTCTTCTGTTGTGATTGAATTTGTTCTTCTATTTTGATTTCCTTGTTGTTGATTACTATGTCTATCAGTATTTTGTATGTTTTCATTTGTTGTATGTTCATGGTTTCTGTTATGAAAAGGATTTTCTTGATTTCTGTTATGTAATGGATGTTCGTATTCCGTTCTATAGTTATTTTGTCCTTGTAGATTGTCAAGAGTTCTATCCAATTTATTGATTACCATTTCTAGTGCTTCTTCTTGTCTTTTTTCCATATTTTGGCTCATTCGATGATATTTTTCTTCTAGGTTATTTATTAATTTATTAGTATGTTTTGTTACTGTTTGTGTAATTTCGTATTTTAAGTCTTCATAATTATATTGTTGTTGTTGCCAATTTTGTTCTTGGTTTCTATATTTGTTATCTACCGAGTTGATGTACATTCTGTTGCTGTTAATTTCGTCCTTGTTTTGGTATTTTCGTCTGTTTTGGTTTACCGATGGTGGAAATTGATTGTCAGATCTAATTTCTCTTTCATCTGAATCAGAATTGTCTACATCTTCTATTGTATTATTGTTGTTTCCGAATAAATTTGATGTTAATAGTTTATCTGGTTTTATTGTTGATTTTTGTTTTACTTGTGAATTGTTGCTCAGTTGTGTATCTTTTGGTGTTGACGTTGATGTTGAACTTTTTGTTATATTAAATGATGATGATCCTGATTGTCCTTGATCCAGTATTTTCACGTAATTTTCTATTCCTTCAATGAAATTAATACTGTCTGAACTGATCTGTAACGTACTTTCAAAATTTTCTGAATAATATTCTTTATCCCAAATATTTTTGAGTTCATCACAGAGATATCCTATTTCGTCAGGATATGTCTCTCCGAACTGTATTCGTTTTTCGTTTATATGTTGAAAATTGTCTAACCAAAAGAGGAAAGTAAATTCAGATACTATTTTTATGATATCTATTGATGCTGTTTTTATTTCTGGTTTTAGTTCTATTATTTTTGTCAGTCAATTATTATAGTTTTTGATGTCAAATCTTAATCTGTCATTCACAGACTGTACCTGTTGACGACTTTCATTGAGATATCCACTTGTGTTTCTTATTATGTTGTATGTTGTGGATGTTATTGCTGTTGGTTTTGTTCTATCCTGTGATTCTTCATGTCTTTTTAAAAATATTTTTAGCATTTCCGATAATGTTGTTTCATTTTGGAAATTAAAATATGTTCTTCTGTTGTTATTTTCATTTGTTAATACAAATGTATAGTTTCTGTTGTATCTATCACTATTCAGTAGTATTACTGGTAGATAGTGTGTCAAATGGTTGCGGTTGATTTTTATTTGTTGTATATGATCTGTCTCTTTGAAGAGGTTTCTCTTCAAATTTAGGATTATTCTGTAAATCAATTCTGTATTTTCTTGTGGACAATCATTTGCGATAACAAAAGGTGTTAATTCGTTTTTATGGTTTGATTGTGTATCAAATTTGGAAGCCATTTGTTATTCTTTGAATTTTAATCCTATCTGTTTTTCTAACAATAGTTTTTGTTATATCCCTCAGAAATTAGAATTGTTTACCCAATTTAGTTCAGCACTGGTCGCACCAGATAAGACGTGTTCTAGAGCTTACCTTTGTTAGGGTACTTCCTGAACTGTCTTATGGTTGTCTCAAGAATACTAGTTAATCTTAAGGCTTACCTGACTAACTAAAGTTCTATTCCTCTAGTCTGTTACTCTTCTATCTGAGCTTCAGTAGAAGGTGCACGGGCCCCAATGCTACGGTCTAACGTTTATCTCAATACTAAACAAGAGCGGAGTAGAGAGAGAGAAATATACTCTATTATTAAATCAGGATGGTAACTGGTACTGACTAAATTACTTTCTCTTCTGCTGAGAGAGGGAAAATGGGTAAACACATAAAGGGAAAGGAGGATAAAATAATATATCATTTTTATCCAATCAGGAAAGAGTATTTCAGTCTTTTTCTGAATAAAGTCTTTCAAATATTAAATATTCCTTTTTGGAAGTCATGCCTGACTCCACTGATTAACTTCATATAGTCGTTTGTGATTATTTGTTATAGTTCTTGTTAGATCCATCTGGTCTATTTTTTCTACCAATGCTTTGAATGGCATTTCCGGTTCTCTTGGCGTTTGTTTATGATTCGCATGCTTTTTTAATGCTGCTGTTTTTAGTTCGTTATCTAAACATCTAATAAATGTTTGGTTCATTACACTATTTCTGTAATCTTCTGTGGATAATGAATATGCAGTTTTTACGAGAGTTTCTATTCTCAGTGCTAATGATCTTAGTGATTCGTTTGTATGTTTTTGTAGTTGTTGTAATATTATTTTTGCTTGTTGTTTTGACTTTTCAGAATCGAACATATCTGAAAATTCTTTGCAAAATGTCTCCCAATCTAATTTTGTTGCACTTGGAAGTGTTGAATACCATTTTTGTGCTGGTCCTTGTAGGGTATGTAGTATTAAAGCTGCTCTTTTTACTTTCCATTGATGATGTCCAGGTTTGTTTACTGGTTCTATTCCACTGCTAAATATCATAGCTGCAACTTTACTGTTTAAGTATTCTTCAACAGTATATGCTGGGTCTGTACCATCGAAAGGTCTTATTGTTGTTGGTACTGAACCACTGCTGATGTTTTGTTCTATTTGAGGTTCTTCGTTTATACTCATTGATGTCAATTATTTATAAAAGGGTAGAGGAGGTTCTACTACGGTTGTTTCTCTTTCTTCTGTTGTGATAGAATTGGTTCTTCTATTCCGGTTTTCTTGTTGTCGATTGTATTGTCTATTATTAATTTGTATATTTTCGTTCATGGTATTGTCTATATTCCTGTTAGTGAATAATTGTTCATTTTCTGTTCTGAGGTTTGTTTGTCTATTTATGTTATCCAGTGTTTTATCTAGTCTGTTGAATACCATTTCTAGTGCTTCTTCTTGTCTTTTTTCCATTCTTTTATTCATCTGTTGATATTTCATTTCCAGATCATCTATTAGTTTATTTGTGTGATTTGTTACTGTAGCTGTTATTTCATTTTTTAGTTCTATGTAATTATTTGTTTGTTCTCTCCATTATTGTTCGTGATATTCTTGGTTGTCATTTAGAGAACTAATATAGGTATTGTTTCTATTATCTCTCATTGGATATTTCCGTCGAGCATTTTGGTTCACTGATGGTGGTAATTGATTTTCAAATCTTATCTCTCTTTCTTCGGAATCTGAGATATCTATGTCTTCGTCTATATTTTGTTGATTTTCAAATAAATTCGATGTTAATTGTTTATCAGGTTTTAGTGTTGATTTTTTTTTTATTTGTAAGCTATTATTTGTTTGAATGTCTTTAGGTGTTGATGTGGATGTTAGACTTCTTGATAAGTTAAATGAAGAAGATCCTGTCTGACTTTGATCCGTGATTTTTACATGACTTTGTAATCCTTCGATGAAGTTTATGCTATCGGAGCATATTTTTAATGTGTTTTCAAAATGTTCTGAATAGTGTTCACTATTCCAAATGTTTTGGAGTTCGTCACATAAATGACCAATTTCCTCCGGTAATGTTTTTCCGAATTGGACTCGTTTTTCATTAATGTGTTCGAAGTTATCTAACCAAAATAGGAATGTATATTCAGATACTATTTTTATTATATCTAATGTTGTTGTTTTCAACTCTGGTTTTAATTCAATTATTTTTGTTAGCCAATTGTTATAATTTTTTATATCAAATCTTAATTTATCGTTCACTGACTGTATTTGTTGACGATGTTCGTTCAGGTATTCGGCTGTATTCCTTAGTGTTTCGTACGTAGTGGATGTTATAGCTGTCAATTTTGTTTTATCTTGTGATTCCTCATGTCTTTTCAAGAATATTTTAAACATATCCGATAGTGATGTTTCATTTTGGAAATTGAAAAATATCTTTTTATTTCCTTTTTCAGCTGTTAGTGTGAATGCGTAATGTTTGTTATGTTGATCTCTATCCAGTAGTATTACTGGTAGGTAATGTACTAGATGGTTTCTATGTATGTTAATTTGTTGTATATGTTTTGTTTTTTAAAGAGGTTGTTTTTCAAATTTATTATTATTCTGTAGATAGTTTCACGATTTTCTAGTGGACAACCGTTAGCAATTGTAAATGGTATTAAAAAATTGCTAGTATATGTTTGTTCATTGTAGTTGTAAGCCATTCTAATTTTCCTTTTATTTGTTATGTTTACCAACAATACTTTTGTTATTTTTTCGATGTTTTTTCTGTTTGTTTACCCAATTTAGTTCAGCACTGATCGCACCAGATAAGGCGTGTTCTGAGCTTACCTTTATTAGGATACTTCTGGAACTGTCTTATGGTTGTCTCAAGAATAAGGTGTACTCTTAAGGCTTACCTGACTAACTAAAGTTCTATATCTCTAGTCTGTTACTCTTCTATCTGAGCTTCAGTAGACAGTGCACGGGCCCCAATGCTAAAGTCTAACGTATATCTCAATACAAAACAAGAGCGGAGTAGAGAGAGAGAAATATACTTTATTATTATATCAGGTGGTGAACTGGTACTAACTAAATAACTTTCTCTTCTGAGAAGAGGGGTAAATGGGTAAACATCTAAAGGATAAAAAGGAAAATATATTATTCCCTTTTTTATCCAATCATGGAAGAGTATTTTCAGTCTTTATTTATTTAAATAATAAAGTCTTTCAATTAGTCTTTTCTGGAAGTCATATTTGACTCCAGTCGTACCGGACAAATGCCCGAAAAATGCAACGAAATTGCATCAATCGTCGTACTTTGTTACATAAATTTTGGGAACGTTCCCAAAATTTATGTAACAAAGTACGACGATTGGTACAATTTCCTTGCATTTTTCGTGCGTTTCAGGCCCTGAAACGCACGAAAAATGCAACGAAATTGCAACAATCGTCGTACTTTGTTACATAAATTTTGGGAACGTTCCCAAATTTTATGTAACAAAGTACGACGATTGATGCAATTTCGTTGCATTTTTCGTGCTTTTCAGGGCCTGAAACACACGAAAAATGCAAGCAAATTGCAACCAATCGTCGTACTTTGTTACATAAATTTTGGGAACGTTCCCAAAATTTATGTAACAAAGTACGACGATTGGTGCAATTACCTTGCGTTTTTCGTGCCTTTCAGGCCCTGAAAAGCACAAAAAATGCAACAAAATTGCACCAATCGTCGTACTTTGTTACACAAATTTGGGAACGTTCCCAAAATTTATGTAACAAAGCACGACGATTGGTGCAATTTCGTTGCATTTTTCGTGCATTTCAGGGCCTGAAACGCACGAAAAATGCAACGAAATTGCACCAATCGTCGTACTTTGTTAAATAAATTTTGGGAACGTTCTCAAAATTTATGTAACAAAGTACGACAATTGGTGCAATTTCCTTGCATTTTTCGTGCGTTTCAGGCCCTGAAATGCCCGAAAAATGCAACGAAATTGCACCAATCGTCCTACTTTGTTACATAAAATTTGGGAACGTTCCCAAAATTTATGTAACAAAGTACGACGATTGGTGCAATTTCCTTGGGTTTTTCGTGCGTTTCAGGGCCTGAAACGCACGAAAAATGCATCGAAATTGCACCAATCGTCGTACTTTGTTACATAAATTTTGGGAACGTTCCCAAAATTTATGTAACAAAGTACGACGATTGGTGCAATTTCCTTGCGTTTTTCGTGCGTTTCAGGCCCTGAAATGCCCAAAAAATGCAACGAAATTGCACCAATCGTCGTACTTTGTTACATAAATTTTGGGAACGTATCCAAAATTTATGTAACAAAGTACGACGATTGGTGCAATTTCCTTGCGTTTTTCGTGCGTTTCAGGCCCTGAAATGCCCAAAAAATGCAACGAAATTGCACCAATCGTCGTACTTTGTTACATAAATTTTGGGAACGTTCCCAAATTTTATGTAACAAAGTACGACGATTGGTGCAATTTCGTTGCATTTTTCGTGCATTTCAGGGCCTGAAACGCACGAAAAATGCAAGGAAATTGCACCAATCGTCTTTCTTTGTTACATAAATTTTGGGAACGTTCCCAAATTTTATGTAACAAAGTACGACGATTGGTGCAATCTCCTTGCTTTTTCGTGCGTTTCAGGCCCTGAAATGCCCGAAAAATGCAACGAAATTGCACCAATCGTCGTACTTTGTTACATAAATTTTGGGAACGTTCCCAAAATTTATGTAACAAAGTACGACGATTGGTGCAATTTCCTTGCATTTTTCGTGCGTTTCAGGCCCTGAAATGCCCAAAAAATGCAACGAAATTGCACCAATCGTCGTACTTTGTTATATAAATTTTGGGAACGTTCCCAAATTTTATGTAACAAAGTACGACGATTGGTGCAATTTCCTTGCGTTTTCCGTGCGTTTCAGGCCCTGAAACGAACGAAAATTGCAACGAAATTGCACCAATCGTCGTACTTTGTTACATAAATTTTGGGAACGTTCCCAAAATTTATGTAACAAAGTACGACGATTGGTGCAATTTCGTTGCATTTTTCGTGCGTTTCAGGCCCTGAAATGCCCACAAAATGCAACGAAATTGCACCAATCGTCGTACTTTGTTATATAAATTTTGGGAACGTTCCCAAAATTTATGTAACAAAGTACGACGATTGGTGCAATTTCCTTGCGTTTTCCGTGCGTTTCAGGCCCTGAAACGAACGAAAAATGCAACGAAATTGCGCCAATCGTCGTACTTTGTTACATAAATTTTGGGAACGTTCCCAAAATTTATGTACAAAGTACGACGATTGGTGCAATTTCGTTGCATTTTTCGTGCATTTCAGGGCCTGAAACGCACGAAAAATGCAACGAAATTGCACCAATCGTCGTACTTTGTTACATAAATTTTGGGAACGTTCCCAAAATTTATGTAACAAAGTACGACGATTGGTGCAATTTCCTTGCAATTTTCGTGCGTTTCAGGCCCTGAAATGCCCAAAAAATGCAACGAAATTGCACCAATCGTCGTACTTTGTTATATAAATTTTGGGAACGTTCCCAAATTTTATGTAACAATGTACGACGATTGGTGCAATTTCCTTGCGTTTTCCGTGCGTTTCAGGCCCTGAAACGAACGAAAATTGCAACGAAATTTCACCAATCGTCGTACTTTGTTACATAAATTTTGGGAACGTTCCCAAAATTTATGTACAAAGTACGACGATTGGTGCAATTTCGTTGCATTTTTCGTGCATTTCAGGGCCTGAAACGCACGAAAAATGCAACGAAATTGCACCAATCGTCGTACTTTGTTACATAAATTTTGGGAACGTTCCCAAATTTTATGTAACAAAGTACGACGATTGGTGCAATTTCCTTGCATTTTTCGTGCGTTTCAGGCCCTGAAATGCCCACAAAATGCAACGAAATTGCACCAATCGTCGTACTTTGTTATATAAATTTTGGGAACGTTCCCAAAATTTATGTAACAAAGTACGACGATTGGTGCAATTTCCTTGCGTTTTCCGTGCGTTTCAGGCCCTGAAACGAACGAAAAATGCAACGAAATTGCGCCAATCGTCGTACTTTGTTACATAAATTTTGGGAACGTTCCCAAAATTTATGTACAAAGTACGACGATTGGTGCAATTTCGTTGCATTTTTCGTGCATTTCAGGGCCTGAAACGCACGAAAAATGCAACGAAATTGCACCAATCGTCGTACTTTGTTACATAAATTTTGGGAACGTTCCCAAAATTTATGTAACAAAGTACGACGATTGGTGCAATTTCCTTGCATTTTTCGTGCGTTTCAGGCCCTGAAATGCCCAAAAAATGCAACGAAATTGCACCAATCGTCGTACTTTGTTATATAAATTTTGGGAACGTTCCCAAAATTTATGTAACAAAGTACGACGATTGGTGAAATTTCCTTGCGTTTTCCGTGCGTTTCAGGCCCTGAAACGAACGAAAAATGCAACGAAATTGCACCAATCGTCGTACTTTGTTACATAAAATTTGGGAACGTTCCCAAAATTTATGTACAAAGTACGACGATTGGTGCAATTTCGTTGCATTTTTCGTGCATTTCAGGGCCTGAAACGCACGAAAAATGCAACGAAATTGCACCAATCGTCGTACTTTGTTACGTAAATTTTGGGAACGTTCCCAAATTTTATGTAACAAAGTACGACGATTGGTGCAATTTCCTTGCATTGTTCGTGCGTTTCAGGCCCTGAAACGAACGAAAAATGCAACGAAATTGCACCAATCGTCGTACTTTGTTACATAAATTTTGGGAACGTTCCCAAAATTTTTGTACAAAGTACGACGATTGGTGCAATTTCGTTGCATTTTTCGTGCATTTCAGGGCCTGAAACGCACGAAAAATGCAACGAAATTGCACCAATCGTCGTACTTTGTTACATAAATTTTGGGAACGTTCCCAAATTTTATGTAACAAAGTACGACGATTGGTGCAATTTCCTTGCTTTTTTCGTGCGTTTCAGGCCCTGAAATGCCCGAAAAATGCAACGAAATTGCACCAATCGTCGTACTTTGTTACATAAATTTTGGGAACGTTCCCAAATTTTATGTAACAAAGTACGACGATTGGTGCAATTTCGTTGCTTTTTTCGTGCATTTCAGGCCCTGAAATGCACAAAAAATGCAAGGAAATTGCAACAATCGTACTTTGTTACATAAATTTTGGGAACGTTTCCAAAATTTATGTAACAAAGTACGACGATTGGTGCAATTTCCTTGCATTTTTTGTGCGTTTCAGGCCCTGAAATGCCCAAAAAATGCAAGGAAATTGCAACAATCGTACTTTGTTACATAGATTTTGGGAACGTTCCCAAAATTTATGTAACAAAGAAAGACGATTGGTGCAATTTCCTTGCGTTTTCCGTGCGTTTCAGGCCCTGAAACGCACGAAAAATGCAACGAAATTGCACCAATCGTCTTTCTTTGTTACATAAATTTTGGGAACGTTCCCAAAATTTATGTAACAAAGTACGACGATTGGTGCAATTTCCTTGCATTTTTCGTGCATTTCAGGCCCTGAAATGCCCGAAAATGCAACGAAACTGCACCAATCGTCGTACTTTGTTACATAAATTTTGGGAACGTTCCCAAATTTTAGGTAACAAAGTACGACGATTAGTGCAATTTCCTTGCGTTTTCCGTGCGTTTGAGGCCCTGAAACGCACGAAAAATGCAACGAAATTGCACCAACCGTCGTACTTTGTTACATAAATTTTGGGAACGTTAACAAAATTTATGTAACAAAGTACGACGATTGGTGCAATTTCCTTGCTTTTTTCGTGCGTTTCAGGCCCTGAAATGCCCGAAAAATGCAACGAAATTGCACCTATCGTCGTACTTTGTTACATAAATTTTGGGAACGTTCCCAAAAATTTATGTAACAAAGTACGACGATTGGTGCAATTTCCTTGCATTTTTTGTGCGTTTCAGGCCCTGAAATGCCCAAAAAATGCAACGAAATTGCAACAATCGTCGTACTTCGTTATATAAATTTGGGGAACGTTCCCAAAGTTTATGTAACAAAGAAAGACGATTGGTGCAATTTCCTTGCGTTTTCCGTGCTTTTCAGGCCCTGAAACGCACGAAAAATGCAACGAAATTGCACCAATCGACGTACTTTGTTACATAAACTTTGGGAACGTTCCCAAAATTTATGTAACAAAGCACGACGATTGGCGCCATTTCCT
>NC_134474.1:72814887-72871861 GCF_964194025.1 Convolutriloba macropyga | reverse complement strand
TATTATACATATCAATCAAGCATCATTTAATATTAATTTTAACAATGAAATCGAATAATCAAATTAATTAAATTTATAAATTTGTTGCTCGCTTTCTTCCGGAAGGCAAAAAACCTTTTTGAAGGCTCCTAAATTGTTATTTAGAGGGTTACGCTCATGTTAAAAAACGAAAGATTATTGACTGTTTTATTACGCTCTCATACGTCATATATGAAGTTAAAAAATACTTCTAAGATGCCGCTTTTTTTAAGAATATCGAAGTTATGCACTTTGATAGAAATAATAAAAAGTGGCAATAAGAAGCAAACGGATGGTAAAATGGTAGTTTGATCGGCAAAGTTAATTCCTTTAAATTCGCAGCCAAAACTTTTTCTTGAAAACAATTTCTACTTACTTTAATGATATCGTCGGGGTGATTGTGTTGTTCATTGTCAACAATCAGGCACAATGTCATAACAGCAATAATCTGCAAGTTTCCGCCGGCTGTTTTTGTAATTTTGATGAGTAAATCCAGTATATCAGTCGGTTGCATCAATTGTTGAGATTCGGAGTCGGTTCTTAATACATTATGAAGAACTATCAAACAATCCATTGTTCTTTGCAATTGCAGCTCTTGATCTGAACCGTAACTTTTTCTGAGAGCCAAAGAATAATTCTGTCTCGCTTTTTTCACTAACATCCAGTGCAGGCCTTTCCAACGGCTTCCTTTTCCCCGTGATCAACTTTTTTTCATGTGCATTTCTGGACAAATTAATTAATTTTGTAAGATGCGGTTTTTTTGAAGTGCGCTGAAGTTAACTCGATAACTCTTTTACTAGTGAAAGATTTTGATTTTGTTTTTTTATATAGAGGGTTCTATCTCATTGTTTGCCCGGTTTAATTGTTTGCTTTGGCTCACTTCAAATATATCATGGACAAGGAAGTAGGAGAAAATTCTAGAAAATCTTAAAAGTTGTTCATTATTGCGATACTACTTCAACTATTTTTTATCACAATGCGCTAAAAACTGCTTCTGATCAGCCTCAATCGTGCGATCAACCCTGGTCCAGACTTTAGTGCGTTGGAAGTGGTAGTTTCTGGTCAGACTTCCGTGCGTTTTTTTATCAGAACACCGCAGACCATAACGCGGGCTCTGATCAGACGAAATTGGTGCGTTCATATGAGGATCTGAACGCTTGAGATGGTCTGACCAAAGATTGCTTAGGCCTGGGACTTGAATAGGGTAATTGTTACAAAAAGTTTTTTTTAATGGTGTCCAAGGTCACTTATTGATGGTTATATTTCGCCGGAGGAAAGGAAGCCGAGCCTTTTTCCGTGAAAGATCTGCAGATTTGGAAAGTATAGTTGGTGATGTTTATAAAAATAGTAACAGTAACATCTAAAATTCGTTCAAATGTGTCTTTAGATTGGTTCTGAATTTCTCGATTGCTGAAAATAGTTTTCACTGTTTCGATAAAGTGCATTTCGTACAGAATATCAGATAGCCGCTTTTGGTCTTCAATAGTATCAATGACTTTGCAGAAGTCAAATAAGAAATTTAGCCCATATTCAATTTTACCAATATCTTTCGATGATAGGTAACGACAAGCAATACCGACGTTGTCTTTCTGAACGGACCAATCAATAGAAGCTGAAGACATTTTATCACGTCACTTTTTTTACAATATTTTATTTTGAGATGTGAAATGTTATTGTTGTTGTAACTTTTGTAAAATATTATTTGAGATAGAATTAAAAGTTTTCAAAGCAATATACGCAAATTTAATACGGCGGAAATAAATCCAGTTATTTTAATTTGTGAAACTTCTGTCGGCAAAAGTAATCCACGGAAATTCAAGCTCAGACAAAATTTTCCGAAGTTTTGTGTTAGTTGATTGCGTTTACTTCAATGAATTGTTTTCATGGCTTCGAACGCTAATAACGCTGTAACCAAAACAATGGTTTTACTTAAATGGTTGTATTTCTCATTGAGAATTCAAATTTGGTTATTAGCTGGCGTGTGATGACGTAGTTTAAGAACATTGTTGTGACACAATTTTGTAATGTTGACCTTTTATAGAAGTGATTTTCACTATATACGCAAACTCAGATCCAAAATATATCTCTACGATTTCGCAAGCTATGGCAAAAAATTTACCCAAATTGGAAGTTTTTGCATTTCACTGTTTTTAAAACTGCCATTTTCTATTATACTGATGGTTATTCCAAAAGTTTTACCCAAAAACTTGACTTAATATCAACGATGTTGACTTGCAATTTTTTCTTGAGAAACCGAGCAACAATCGTTAACAAAAATGTACTTCAGGTCACAAACACTCGGTTTCTTAATAGTTGTGTCACATCGAAGTTAAACTGTCCATTATTTTTGCTCTTCCTCTGTTGTTATTTATTTCGTTTTTGAGTTTGCTCTGTGTCAAATGTGTTGAGGATTGATGATAGTGAAAAAAAATTTCTTGTTGACAGGTAAATACTGCTACTGCTCCTGAAATACTGTTTTCAGTTTCTGAATAAACCTGACAGAATATCTAGCAAAAACAAAATGTTTTTCAACGCGAGATATATTGACAGTTAAATTTCCGGTATACATTACGAAACAGAAGAACCAGAGAGAAAAGAATGCATGCGTAAAACAGTCGCTTGAGCACTGCAGTGAAATCATTCAAAAACTGTTAATTCTTGACGCTTAATTTCTAATTGTTGAAGCCTAAACATTGAAAATGGCTAAAAACTCTTTAGATTTACCCAATTTAGCATTGAATACGAATACTTATCCCTCCATTAGAGCAATTTTACAGATTTTCCAAGACGAATTAATAAAAAAAAATTTATTACCGAACTACAAAATCAAGATCTGGAAGACATAGTGAGTCAACAGGAGATGTATTTGTCTAAAGATTGTCTAATCTTCGAAAATTTACTCTTGCTAAACGATCAGAATCTGCTTTAACGAAACAGGTATGCATTTTTCTTATCTTAGAGACCATCTGTCCTACCACATCACTCATGGCAACATTAAAGCCTCTCTTCTGCTCGGAAAATGGGACAACATCATATATGCACCAGCCGTGATAGTAAAGTTTATTTACTTGGGACAAAAAAAAGAGATTTCCTGACGGATGATGTGGCTCTCAACTGCTTTAAATCCAAACAATGAGAGTGGCATTTATATCAGGAAAGTCTACAACCCAAACAACGTGATACTATGTGTTCCCAATGACCTTGGGAACTCAAGAAAAGCATGACATTCGCTGGTGATTAAAACTACCGCCAAAAACCTGAGAGTTACTCTTTCCCAAAAACATCTGACAAGAAGTCGCAACCAAATATGAGCAACCAAAAGTCTAGAATATATGTTTCACTACATAAATTGGAGACCTACCTCCGTGATTAAGAAACATAGTCTACCTTCTGAAACGGAATTTTTTTTTAACAAAGAGGGTGACACCACCCCCCAAGACAAAGAAACCGTGCCAAGGTCTACCTGACCACCAGTTACAACAAAAACAAACCTGACCACTCCAAGTGTCAGAGCGTCAGAGGAAGAAGCGGCTGCATCAAGAAAAGCCCCCAAGCGGCTGCATCAAGAGAAGCCCCCCCAAGACGATTTTTTGGTCTCAGACGTCACCAAAGACGAGGAGATTTTTTTTCAAGGGTTCCAGACGTCACCCGATCAAGAAGGCCTGACTTTTTTTGGTTGCAGACGTCACCAAGAGATGATAGCCCGAGGTCCCAGACGTCACCTCAGAAGTCCCTTTCCCGGTTAGACGTATCCAAAAAAAACTTGAATTTTTTTGCGACAAAAATCTCAAAAACATGAAAATGACCCCCAGCGAGCTTTTGTCGATTCTTTTTGAAAGAAATAGTCATGAGAAACCACATGTCAGCATTTAGCAGCAAAAAAACACATAGATTTTACGAAAAAACGATATAGCCTTTTTTGGATCAGAAAAATTCAAAAACATTTTTCTGAATTTGTCGCAAAAAATCTACATAACAGTAAAATTAGTAGTTGAATAGAACACCTCAGTTGGACCTTAAATTGACTTTTTTAAAATCTAGTTGTTTATGTAAAATTTTTGCACAAAAAACGAAAAAGTCGCTAAAGTGCTTTTTTGAGGTTCAAAAATCAAAAAACGTTATCCCAACATTTTAATGGAAAATTTTTAATAAATCCAAGAAAACCTATTGATTGGTTCCCCTCCGTTTGCTCTAATACAAGTTTCAAAGTTAGTTTATGGACTTTGCTTTTTAGCAAAGAGACAACGAGAATTTGGCTAAAATTGCTTCTTTGATTTTAAAAATTCAAAAAACGTTTTCTTGACGTTATGATATAAACTATTAGTAGATCCAAGAAAACCTATTGATTGGGCCCCCCACTTTGCTTTAATACAATTTTTAAATTAGTTTATGGACTTTGCTTTTTAGCAAAGAGACAACGAGAATTTGGCAAAAATTGCTTCTTTGACCTTAAAAATTCAAAAAAAAGTTTTCTTGACGTTATGATATAAACTATTAGTAGATCCAAGAAAACCTATTGATTGGGCCCCTCAGTTTGCTATAATACCAGTTTTAAAGTTAGTTTATGGACTTTGCCTTTTAGCAAAGAGACAACGAGAATTTGGCAAAAATTGCATCTTTGACTTTAAAAATTCAAAAAACGTTTTCTTGACGTTATGATATAAACTATTAGTAGATCCAAGAAAACCTATTGATTGGGCCCCTCAGTTTGCTATAATACCAGTTTTAAAGTTAGTTTATGGACTTTGCCTTTTAGCAAAGAGACAACGAGAATTTGGCAAAAATTGCATCTTTGACTTTAAAAATTCAAAAAACGTTTTCTTGACGTTATGATATAAACTATTAGTAGATCCAAGAAAACCTATTGATTGGGCCCACTCAGTTTGCTATAATACAAGTTTCAAAGTTAGTTTATGGACTTTGCTTTTTAGCAAAGAGACAACGAGAATTTGGCAAAAATTGCTTCTTTGACTTTAAAAATTCAAAAAACGTTTTCTTGACGTTATGATATAAACTATTAGTAGATCCAAGAAAACCTATTCATTGGGCCCCCTCAGTTTGCTATAAAACAAGTTTCAAAGTTAGATTATGGACTTTGCTTTTTAGCAAAGAGACAACGAGAATTTGGCTAAAATTGCTTCTTTGATTTTAAAAATTCAAAAAACGTTTTCTTGACGTTATGATATAAACTATTAGTAGATCCAAGAAAACCTATTGATTGGGCCCCCCACTTTGCTTTAATACAATTTTTAAATTAGTTTATGGACTTTGCTTTTTAGCAAAGAGACAACGAGAATTTGGCAAAAATTGCTTCTTTGACCTTAAAAATTCAAAAAAAAGTTTTCTTGACGTTATGATATAAACTATTAGTAGATCCAAGAAAACCTATTGATTGGGCCCCTCAGTTTGCTATAATACAAGTTTCAAAGTTAGTTTATGGACTTTGCTTTTTAGCAAAGAGACAACGAGAATTTGGCAAAAATTGCTTCTTTCACTTTAAAAATTCAAAAAAAAAGTTTTCTTGACGTTATGATATAAACTATTAGTAGATCCAAGAAAACCTATTGATTGGGCCCCTCAGTTTGCTGTAGTACAAGTTTTAAAGTTAGTTTATGGACTTTGCTTTTTAGCAAAGAGACAACGAGAATTTGGCAAAAATTGCATCTTTGACTTTAAAAATTCTAAAAACGTTTTCTTGACGTTATGATATAAACTATTAGTAGATCCAAGAAAATCTATTGATTGGGCCCCCTCAGTTTTATATAATTCAAGCTTCAAAGTTAGTGTATCAATTTAACATTTTAGAAAAGAAGCAACTTGAATTTAGCAAAATTTCATCTTTGACGTTAAAAAAGTTAAAAGAAAAACGTTTTCTTGAAATTTTGTTATAAACAATTAGTAGATCCAAGAAAACCTATTCATTGAGGCCCCTAAGTTTGTTACAAAACAAGCTTCAAAGTTAGTTTATCCATTTTGCATTTCAATAAAGAGGCAACATAAAATTGGCAACTTTGCTTCTTAGACTCAAAAAACTCAAAAAAAAAACTTTTCTTGACGTTTTGATAGATACAATTAGTAGATCTAAGAAAACCTTTTCATTGAACCCCCTCAGTTTGTTATAATACAAGCTTCAAAATTATTATTTCGATTTTACTTTTAGAAAAGAGGCAACATAAAATTGGCAAAATTGCTTCTTTCACTCAAAAAAAAATTAAAAACGTTTTCCCAAAGTTTTGGTTAAAACATTTATTAGTCTCAGAAAACCTGTTGATCGCACCCCCTCAGTTTATTTCAAAACAAGCTGATAAATAAATTTTATCACTTTTGCAAAACTTTATTCTTAAGAAAACCAGACAATCACATTTTTGCTTTCCATTTGTGCATACTACTAGCCGCGCGCTTAGTTAATGGGGTAATATGCACTGAAAACAACTTCAAAAAAAAAACAAAAACGAGGAAAAATTAAGAACATTTTTCTCATTAGATCAAAAGCAAGAAAATCAAAAGCTCGAAATATTTCCCCACTTAAATTTGCTCACACAAATACTTCCTTGAGGATAACTCAAACGTCTCTTCCTTTTTTGTCCGCGGTCTCAGAAGTTGCCGAAAGAAGTCCCTTTGCCCCTCTTTTTGGTCTCAGTAGTCACCAGATAGAAGGAGAGAGTATTTTTGGTGTCAGTAGTTACCATATTAGATGATCTTCAAAACTTAGTGTCAGCAGTCACAAGGGCGGAAGGAATTCTCAAAGTAAAGATTTCAAAAGTTTTGAAAAGAAAACAAGAAGCAAGCAGTTCAATTTAAGAGGAAAGAATTTCAAACGAGCCCCAGTACAAGTCGAGTTGTCTTGTCTGCTTGTCTGTAGCTCACGTTGCCTATTCGCACCGCAAGAAAAAAAAACTTTTAAACATTTTCAACACAGGTACTAAGCAGTAGCAGCCTCTAAGCATTTTTTTGTTGCTTTTTCAAAAAAGGTTTTGTACTTGTAAAAGATTGTAACAAAAATCAAGAGCCATAGACTTATTATACTCATAAGGAAATCTTAATTTCCCCAAGTTTTAGCAATTATTTGTTCGTGTTTATTGAAATAACGAAACAAGCGCACGCACACGTTTATTTTTTCTTTTTTTTAGATAAAACTAGCTAGATTTAGCACAAAAAAAACAATAGGATTCTATTTTTCAGAAAAGTTGCGTCGTATTTTTAACAACAAAAAAAACCTGGGCCTGATTAGCCTCACAGCGTCATAAACATTGTTTTTCGACTTTGAAATTGGCGTCGCTCCGGTTTCGAAGCCGTTTTTTACCTGTTAGTACGAAAAAGACCAACAAGAGCAAGATGACAAAGAAGAACAGTCAAAGTTGTCAATACGCGTTAAACAAATTCAAAATTGCAGAGCTGAGTTTGAAAAGCAAGCTGGACCTCTTACAAACTGCAATCGATCAGAGAAAGAGTTTCAGATCACTCACCCTGCTCATCAATAAAGCAAAAGCAAATGTTGACGAGCTGAAAACAACACTTGGTGACGTGTTAAAGGAAAGTCCGAACTCCAGCAGCACTTCATCTGTCATGGAACGATATTCAAACCTTCTGTCACGTCTAGAGAAATTTGAACACGAAATTGACAGTTTAGATGACGATGGACTACTCAGCCAATCTTCAACTAGGATACGCGATGATGTCAGTATAACAACTCAAACGACTGCCAGATATCCAACCTCACGGAGATGCTCACCATCAATGAACGAGATTCCAGAAGCAAGCAACCCAGAACGTTCATCATTCTCCAACAAAACACCACCTCTCCCACCGAGACCGGAGAAACCATCCCTGTTTTTGTCTGAATGCCGCAGGACCAAACCAATGTTGTCAAAGTTTTCAAATGGCAACAACGAGAATCCCCCTACTATTGCAATGAATACAACAAGTTTATTCAGACCGATTAACATCGATAACACAGTTGATTCCAAAACAGAAGTAAAACACTCGGATAAAAATTTTGCGAAACCTGAGACGACCGTCGCAAAAACTCCCGATCGTTTTGCTCTCAGTGATACAACGTTATCTGCTGTTGATAATTTTACAGTCAACCAGCAGCAGTTTAAAGCAGACAATGATTCAATCCAGCCACTTAGTTTTGTAAGCACGCAAAATAACTTTCAAAACCGTTTTCCTCACGAAAACCTTAATTATCAATTACAGTCAAAAAATATGTTATCTGAATTTTCTCGAGATATGGCCGAGGAACGGTTTCAGACGCAAACGTTTGAACCAAAGAGCATGGGTTGTTCCCAATTGCAAGGAACACATAATCCCCGTTTGATGAATCCCAGTTCTGTCAAATATTACAGTCAAGAAAAAGCACAGAATCTAGATTTTGATCCGCAACAGACAAAACAACCAATTGAACTGAGTAACACAATGACAAACTTTAATCAGTTCTCCGAAAATTCCTGCCAAAACGCAAACAATTTTCAAACATCTAACATATTTTCTTTACCATTGCATAATGGACAGGAATCGAAAAACACAGAGAATAAAAATTTAAAAATTTACCTGGAAACTTCACTCAATTCCAGCCACAGTCACAAGTCAATACCGTAGGCATTGAGCCTGTCAACCCATTCGGTGTTCAACAAACCACCTGTTCAAAAACAATAACTGAAAGTGTTCCAATTGCTCCTTCAATCTCAACGTTTCCCCCACAAGCACTGCCTTCAGTAGAGCAAAATCCCCAGCCACAATTACCACAATCACATCAATTTTCCAGCGTATTGAATCCAATATCAAATGAAAGGTTCAAAAACCCTTCATTTGAAATCAATTCTTTACCGTGGACCTCAAACACAGCTCCATATTGCCAGAATTCAACAAGTAAACACTCAATAAAGTTACCACCTCTTACAATTCAAAACTTTAATGGCAACCCATTGAAGTACCACGAATGGATAAATAACTTTTTTTGCCTCGTACATAACAACACCAGTATCACCGACACACATCGTATCACCTATTTGCAAAATGCAGTTACTGGCAAAGCAAAATGTGTAATCCAAGCTTATTCGTGTGATCCTGCTTATTATAGCACAGCTTTGAACGAACTAATGTCATATTTTGGTGATCCTACAATAGTGGTGAACGCCTTCATAAATCAATTGGAAAACTGGAAATCAACTAATGACTATAACAAGCAAAATTTTGTGGCCTTTGCTTTGTTCTTGAAACGTTTAGTGCAAGCTTTCCAATACCTGGGATACACAGCGGACCTAGAGAGCTCAACACTTATGAGGAAAGCTAAAGAAAAAGTCCCGCATAACAACCTCCTCAAATGGACAGAGCACACCGTTACATCAATCCAAACACCAGCTACTTTAGTTGAATTTCAGAAATGGTTAGAAGTTCAAGCACATGTGTACGATAAGATAAACCGCGAAAACTTCCAGCAAAATAACCTTCGTAGAAACAACTTTAGTATCTCTGGAAATTTGAACAACAGCGTTAATCACTCAAAAAATTTAAGTACCCAAAATTTAGGTTTTCCAGCACAGCCGACTAGCCTTAATCAGTCAACAGCAATAAGCAGTAGCGGTAATGTGAAACCACCTAGCGCTCCACCATTTCCACCCCTAAACAACTCAAATCAACCAAAGCGTTCTTGCGAAAAATGTCGAGGAAAACATATACTAGCGACCTGTCCCGATTACCAACAATGCAGCCCAAACCAGCGATTTGACATTGTAAGCAAGAGCAATCTTTGCTCGAACTGTTTGAGCAAAAAACACAAGAAGCAAAACTGCCCATCAACAAAACGCTGCCAAACATGCAGCGGATACCACCACACAACACTGCGTGACCCTGCTAAAATTATCAAGCGTCCACCAGCTGCTTTTGCAACCAGCAATTCCACAGGTACAAGTGTTACCAACCAAGCAAATCAGCTTGTCAAACAGCAATGTGAACCAAGAAGTAACAACAACGCAAGCGCCTCATCCAAATCACAAAAGAGCCGCTACGGACAGTCTTTTGCAAACAAAAATCAAAATCAATTTCAGCGCGCTAATTTGAACAATGCCAACCAAAGTTTTAGCGTGAATCATCTACAGTCTACACCAAAAGAATGGTTCGAACAACTTCAACTTATCCCAGTATCCTTTCTAAACGGCAAAATAGCTTTCGATACGTACGCTCTGATCGATCCAGGAAGCCAATTTACTTTCATAATTGACAAAATCACAGAGTTCCTTGCTCTTCCATGCGAAGATCAAGAAACAACTACGCTTCAGTATCTTAACACAGAGCATGATATGCCACTTTCAAAAATTTCTGAACAAGTGACAGTTGCATCCGACGAAAATTTGGATCAAAAGTTTCAAATTACAACCACTTATAGCACTCCTTGTTTAAATGTAGCACCAGCTAATACATTTGAACTGGACCAACTTTGCGATGCATTCAAAGAACTCCGTCACATTCACTTCCCAGAAATAGCTGAAGGCAAAATCGGCGCCCTTTTGGGAATAAACACTTTTGCTTTCACACATCCAGTTGAAGTCATCCCGGCAACTAAAAATCAGCCTTTCGGCGTAAAGACGAGGCTTGGATGGACCCTAGCTGGAGAGTATGAAAGAGTGCAAAAGCAACCCAAACAACGATCTCACCAGCAGAAACAGTACGTGTACCACGTATCACGAAGAAACTCCGACGATCAGCCTCTTGATGAATTGCTTGAGCATTTCTGGAAAATTGAAGCCGAAGAAACTCAACCCGAGCCTGAATCTAAAAATCCCGTTGACAAGGAAGCCCTTGATATATTGAACAAAACAATCAGCTACAATGGTGAGAGGTACGAAATTGGACTGCCTTGGAAAAAACCATTGAGAATTGAAAATAATTATTTTGCAGCTCTCAGCCAGCTGAAAAGTCTTCAGAAGCGACTGAGTAATGACCTCCAATTGAAAGAGTTGTATGAGCAAACTCTCACAACAGATCTTCAAAAATTTTATGTCAAGCCAGTTGAAATGCAGCAGCCAGAACCCGAGAAAATTTGGTATTTGCCTCATCACCCAGTGGTTAATCCAAACAAGCCCGGAAAAGTGCGCAGAGTAGCAAATGCTGCGGCCAAGTTTAGAGGACAATCTTTGAACTCCAATTTGATCACAGGACCAGATTTGCTGAACAACTTGGTAGGAATTCTTCTGAGATTTCGTGAAAACCCAGTTGCCATTCTCTCTGATATCGAAGGCATGTTCATGCAGATAGCAATAAGGCATGAGGACCAATCTGCATTACGCTTTCTCTGGCCCAATGAAGAGATGGTTAACCAATACCAGTTCACCAGATTAATTTTTGGAGCAACCTGCTCCCCATTTTGTGCAATTTTCGTTCTGAACCGTTGCGCAGAAGATAGTGCAATTGAATTTCCAAAAGCAGTTAATGCAATAAAGAACCATTTTTATATGGACGACTATATCCATTCTTTGCCGTCTATAGAAGAAGCAATTGACACCATTAACCAGACTAAAGATAGCCTTCATAAAGGTGGCTTTCGCTTGACAAAATTTGTGTCAAACAAACATGAAGCCCTAAGGTTCATTGAGCAAGAAGATCGAGATGAACTGAAAGAGATCAATAGAGTCCTCGGTCAGAAATGGAATACCAGAACTGACTGTTTTCTAATGAAGACATTAGAACATTTTCCCCGAAATGCAAGTGAGTATACACAAAGGAAAATGTTCAGCTTAGTATCAACAATTTTCGATCTCCTAGGAATTTTGTCCCCGCTCACAATTAGAATCAAAATGCTTTTAAAACAAGTCTGGAAGCTAGGTAAGAAGTGGGATGAACCACTTCCCGCAGAACTTCATTCCAACCTACAAAAAGTGCTCGATGGTTACTTTGCAATGCCTGATATCGAAATCCCCAGTTGGTTGAACTCCTCAACGAATCAGGGAAATAATCACCAGCTCCATGTCTTTGTTGACGCCTCAACCGTTACATTGTCAGCAGTTGCTTACATTCGCACCCAAAAACAGGACGAAATCTTTCAAACATCTTTTCTGCTTGGAAAATGCAAAGTTGTACCAATAAAACAAATTAGTGTGCCAAAATTAGAACTCGAAGCAGCCGTTTTAGGTACACGCCTCCGCACATTGATAGAAACCGAAATGACATTAAAATTTGAAAAAGTCTACTTGTGGACTGATAGTCGTGTTGTCTTAGATTGGATCAGTTCAACTAAGAAACAAAACGTTTTCGTCTCAAATCGACTTGAAGAAATTAAGAAAACAACTAAAACTGATGAGTGGAATCATGTCCCAACTAATTTTAATCCAGCCGACCATGGAACGCGTGGCCTTGAGCCATCAGAAATCCCCCCGAAATGGCTTACAGCACCACAATTTTTGCAAAACACTGAGAGTTCTTGGAAACATTTGAAAAAGATTTCAACCGTAGGTGCCGTAACCAGAAATACAAAAACACCAATCAAACCTGTTCTAGACCCAAACCGCTTTTCAACATGGAATAAGCTACTTTTAACCCTCGCAACTGTCTTCAATTTGATTTACAGAGCTAAGAAGAATCGTTCCGACAAAAGCCAATACACAAAAGATGATGTTTGTTTATCTCAGAATTTTCTGCTGAAGTTGTCTCAAAACAATACTTTTTCCTCAACAATCAATGCATTAAAAAGAACACAAAAATTAGACGCCAAGAGCAAATTGAGAAACTTAAATCCAATAATTGACCAAAACGGACTCCTACGATCTAGTGGCCGTCTCCTATTTGCTCCAACAGAATTGGAGATCGAAAAATGTCCAATAATCTTGGACGCAAAGGAAAAGATTGCGAGACTATACCTTGAACATGCACACAGAATTTGTGCTCATCAAGCAACAGAACCGGTCAAAGCATTCGTACAACAACGCTACTACGTCATTGGACTTCGAAAAACACTACTTTCAATAAAATACCGATGTTTTCTGTGTCGCCGTTTTGACACTCAAAATATACCAATAATGGCCCCACTTCCTGCTTTCCGCTTCCCCACAGAAGAAACCAAATTTCCGTTCGCCAACACAGGACTGGACTTTTTTGGCCCGTTTTATATTGAGGACAAACAAGGCAAAATCGAGAAACATTATGGACTTATTTTTACATGCCTCGTTACGCGAGCAGTCCATTTAGAAACATGTCCAGATTTAAATACAGACACCTTCCTCAATGCATATCGACGATTCACCTGCCGAAGATGCCAACCTATTTTATTGTACAGCGATAACGGAAAAACATTTGTTGGCGCCTCCGAAGAGCTGAAGAAGTCGGTTAAGGCTTTAGACAAAGACAAGATTTATAAAGCCCTAGCAGCAGTCAAAACCACATGGAAATTTAACCCACCATACGGCCCTCATTTCGGTGGCGTGTGGGAGCGATTGATTCAGAGCGCCAAAAGGACACTCTTAATCATTCTAGGATCTAAGCGTCTCACCTTCGACATCTTTGAGACAATAATGGTAGAAGTCGAGGCAATCCTGAATTGCAGACCCCTGACAAACGTTGCTGATCAGCCTGAAAACGAAGAACCACTCACTGCTAACCATTTCCTCATTCAACGACCTTACAGTTCCTTGCCACCCGGAAACTTTGGAGACCAACAGCCAGCTAGTTTCAAGAACTGGAAGCACGTGCAGCAGTTGATGAACCACGTGTGGCGGCGTTTGATTAAGGAGTACCTGCCGACGTTACTCAAGAGACGTAAATGGACAGACAACAACCAGCCTCCTGTGAAAGTTGGAGATGTTGTGTGCGTACTCAAGGACTTGACGCCGAGAGGAATCTGGCCCCTCGGAAGAGTTGTGGAAACATCCCCTGGGCGAGACGGTGAAGTACGAGTTGCCAAAGTAAAAACGGCTTACGGCTCGTTCGTGCGTCCGGTCGCCGGCCTCGCACGGGATTTTTCCCCATAGTTTTTTTAATTCAAATTTTTCGCTTCGGTCTTAGGCAACATGAGCTACATCCACCCCCTTTGATGTTATTGCCCTTACAGTATTTTCATTCCAATTATATAGGTTCAAGGATATCGGATCAAAAGACAATCAAGATGATCTCCAACCCCTGCCCTCCTTCTTGGAGCATGTTTCCAATGACCTTGGGAACTCAAGAACAGCATGACATTTGCTGATGATTAAAACTACCGCCAAAAACCTGAGAGTTACTCTTTCCCAAAAACATCTGACAAGAAGTCGCAACCAAATATGAGCAACCAAAAGTCTAGAATATATGTTTTACTACACTATGAAATCTGGAGAAGGATCTTGATTGCAACATCATCAAATCTTTATTAAAGAATCCTGGCGGTTTTTTCAATAGGAAAGTTTCCTTGGTTATCCAATCCTCGTGTATAAATCAGAGCCAAAATCTATGTCGGCAAGAAACAACTCATTTTTGGGTTGCTCCATTTGATATTTATTCATGAAATAAAGAAATAAATAGAGAAGAAACAAAAACCTAGGTTGTTTAAGTTCGTTACAGTTCGATGCAGAGAATAAATCATTCTCCACTGTCATATTCTTTGTCGAAATCATTGTCGTTTGAATTTGCTTGCTCTTTGAATTTCCCTATTTTGTGTTAGAAAGATTTCAATAGCGGGACGTTCTCCTCGTTTCCCGGTGAAGGTCTTTTGAGCAGTGTTTTGAAATCCATGTTGCTCGCAATTGTTCCTGATGGCGTTTTGCTAAAATCGAAAAGCGTTGTCGTAATTTTTATTCACATTTTTTTAAATAGTTAATCACATTTTTTTCCAGTTGTACGGCTTTGTCAGCAATGTATTGAATACTTTCTAAACTTTTAAGTGCCCTTAAAATTTTAGAAAGTATTCAATATATTGCTGACAAAGCCGTACAACTGGAAAAAAATGTGATTAACTATTTAAAAAACTGTGAATAAAAATTACGACAACGCTTTTCGATTTTAGCAAAACGCCATCAGGAACAATTGCGAGCAACATGGATTTCAAAACACTGTTGAAAAGATCTTCACCGGGAAACGAGGAGAACGTCCAGCTATTGAAATCTTTCTAACACAAAATAGGGAAATTCAAAGAGCAAGCAAATTCAAACGACAATGATTTCGACAAAGAATATGACAGTGGAGAATGATTTATTCTTTGCATCGTACTGTAACGAACTTAAACAACCTAGGTTTTTGCTTCTTCTCTTTTTTTCTTTATTTTATAAATAGATATCAATTGGAGCAACACAAAAAAATTGTTTCTAGCCGACATAGATTTTGGCTCTGATTTATACACGAGGATTGGATAACCAAGGAAACGTTCCTCGTGAATTGTTTTTCTGTTTGAAACCATATGCGATCGCACTGTGTCAGAAACATGGCTTGAACCAAACCACAAAACCGACTGCAACAAGATACCAGGATGCCTAACTCTACTGAAAAAAAAATGAAGAAGAGTGTCGCAGTGGAGAAATAGAGTTCTGCAGATTCAAAGATGTGCGATACAAAACATATGAGATAAACGCCGATAGGACCACCTTCGAATGGTTTTTGTAACTTCTTCAACCTTCGAAGTGCGAACCATTTGTTTTAGGCTGTTGCTATAGACCACCAATATTGAACTTTTTACCATTTTTTTCAGGAACTGGAAGACCTTATGTGCAAATCAGCGGGTTGATGAAAACAACAAGGATCTGTGGAGACATAAACATCGAAATCTTCAAAAATGATGACAAACTCTTTCAATACAAAAACTTGTTGGATTGAATGAAAAAAAATTTTGGATTGTGTTTCATGAACAATTTACCATCAAGAGTTTCCTCGACAACATCAACTTGCATTGATCACTGCCTCTCACAGAGTGAGACAAATGTATTCACTATAGAAAACTTAGGTAGTGATCATCGTAGCCGAGTCTTACAAGTGAAAGAGTGCGGGCAACTACCTGAAAAAAAAAGTCAGTCGACGGAACTTGTTTCAGTTGTATCAAGGAGAAAGCACCGACAAATTCTTTTTTGCAATCTACATCTCACACCAGTAGTTATTGTATTTCACTCTAACCATCGATGATTAATTAGATTATATAACCAACTCCATCGTTACTCAACTAAACAGATTTGCCTCTTTACCTCCATTAATATGAAAACCAGAACAAACCATTGGATACCCAAAGAATGTCGCAAAATGCTCAGCAGAAAACAAAGATTCTACAAAAATTGGAAAGCAAACCATAAAATAGAAAATTGTAATAAGTACGTTAAGTGTCCGAATTAGTACACCAAAACGATAAAAAATGCTAATGCAAAAAATACTACGATTTCTACGCAAAAACAGGCGATAAAACGAAAACAATTTTTGATCTCGACGGCTCTGTCAGCGAGCAAATAGCAAACTGATCACAACATGCCTTCTTCACTTCATTACATTCTTCAGTTCCATTGGTTTCAAATTAGCAAACAACTCTGAAAAATCTGTATATGATAATAAATGTGATGGCACCCAACGAATTTTTATTTATCATTACATGGAACCTACTGAAGTAGCTTCAGTAATCAAATAATCAAAATGAAAAAAAAACTCCTACGGTCACGATGGTATAAAAAATAAAATTCTGAAAATGTGCTTATCAGTATTGAGCGAAACACTTTCCAACCTAATCAACCTTTGCGTTCATCAGAATTATTATCCCGATAAAATGAAAATAGCACGATTTATACCTCCTTTTAAGTCTCACGACACTGATGATGTTAGTAACTATCAACCGATAAGTTTAATAACGACTATAAACAAAATTCATGAGAAATAATGTTCAACAGAACGTTCAAATGTGTAATCAAAAACAACTTTCTGAGTCCACAACAATTTGGCTTTCAACCGCCGAGGTTTTGCTTCAGTTCCTTGATGTCCTTTAGCGAATTCTTCCAAGAAAGTTTAGATATAAGGAAAAACATTGATCACTGCTTCATTGATTGTCAAAAAACTTTCGATGCAATTGACCACGAGTTTTTTTGTGCAAAAATTAATACATTGCTCTGGTTTTCGAGAAAAATTCCTTCATTTCATCGAGAGTTGCCTTAGCAATCGCACGCATTATGTCGAAACATGCCTTGCTGGCCCCCGATGAAAA
This sequence comes from Convolutriloba macropyga, assembly GCF_964194025.1. Classification (NCBI taxonomy): domain Eukaryota; kingdom Metazoa; phylum Xenacoelomorpha; order Acoela; family Convolutidae; genus Convolutriloba; species Convolutriloba macropyga. Next base: position 72,854,712 of record NC_134474.1, on the reverse strand, counting down.
ATGTTAACATAAGTGTTCCCCAAGTATCGGTCTAAGAGCCATTTTTGTTTTTATTTTTGTTTTACAAAAACGATCTACCAAATATGCCAAAACCTTGCAAAATTGTATTCTTTGCGGATGATACGCTTGTTTTTTATGGGCGAGATAACTCAATGACAGATATGAATGATGATTTTCTGCTACTGGATAAAAAATTATGAGAATCACCAGACTATTAACGCAAAAAAAAAACAGTAGCTGTTCCTTTTGTCGCAAACTTAATGAGCCCCTTCAAATAAATAGGATTTTTGTACAACTAGCAACAAACTGCAAGTATCTAGGTAGGTGGTATTTTAATTGACAATAAACTTTAATTGACAATAATAATTGACAATAATTGACAATAAATTTCAAGTATCATATTGATGCAATTCGTTCAAAATGAAGTAAAGTTTGTGGAATTACGTACAAAAATCCGGATTTTTTTAGAAAAAATTAAATGATTGTTTTCTATAACTTTTATGCAAAGTTGAATTTTGAATTCAGTTTATTTGCATATGGAAGTGCATCAAAATCAGATCTGAAAAAAACTTAAGAGTTCAAAAAGTTATTATGACGAGTATATTCCGGGTAAAAATAATACAGGACCGTCCATGAATTGATGAAGAACCACAAAAAAAAACAAAACCATCTTTGACATTTACACAACCTTCCTATTCCGATAAATCTTTGTTGAAATCCTGGGGAAATCAAGTTCCAACTTCTTTGATTTCATCAGACTGCAAAATAGACGCGATACGAGAACTGTTATGAAGGTATAACTAACAGAGAGATTAGACATTTCTTACGACAGAATGGTATATTACAATCTAAATTCGACTAATTAACTAAATTCGACTGATCGAAATTAACTGATGAAATTTTAAAATTCTTTTTTTTTAAATTTCAAATATACTTTTCTTACTGACAACAAAGTATTATATGAGCCTATTTTCAACTAAGTTGCTCCATTAGTTTCCAAATCAGGATTATTTTTAGTGAGTTGAACTTCTCACTGATTGTGCCTTTCAGGTGTGCTTTGTGAAATTGTATTTATAATTTTTACAAAATTTTTAAACAAATGTTCAAGAACAGTACTTACGTACTATTTCATTTAGCGTAATCGCAATAGTCCGTTTTATGCAATATTGTTGATCGTAAAAATCAAAATGTTTGTGAACAAATGGTAAATCACGACAATTTGAGATGTATGACTGCTTTAGTTAACAGGTAGTGATGTTGGTCAAGACACAGGTCATTGGTCAAATTGGAATTGGTTTTGTAATTTTCCACAGACGATTCTGAAAATATCGCATTTATGTTTTTCGAGTTTAGTTTTCAATTTTATATATGCATATGTGAACATGTGTAACCATTTTGTCGAACTTTTAATTAATGCATAATTTCTATTATTCACCCCCGCTCCCATAATCTCTTCTTATCCTGAAAACTATAAGTGGGGAGACTAAAATTAAGTGCCAAACTACAATATCAGACTTGTTATGAGGACTACACTGCAGCATCGAAAACCCGATTGTGTGGGTTGCAGTTTCAAGATGTGTTAAAATGACAATTTGATCTGTTCATGATTTGAACTGATTATAACTTTGAGATTAACTAAGATTCCAAAAAGAGATCTCAAATTTAAATTTTTGAAACAACTAAATTTAAAATTAAACAGAGGAAGGGGTTCTGGTTGACACCCTTGGAGCTGCCTTATATGGACCTAAAAATAATTTTGATGTCTGGAATTATGTGGAGGAAAAGATGAATTTTTAATTGTTAGGTCATTTCTTTTTAATCATTAGCAGAACAATTAATTTACATTTTTGACAGAATCTTCACACTCTATGGTATTTATCAAGGTTACTGATTATTATTCAATACAACGAAAAAAAAGTTAATAGAAATTAATTTCAACCAGCTGATCCATCAATTTTGTTCCAGAACGCAAATCAAGTCACATGTGAACTGCTTTATGTCTTCGTTAGGGTGACCTTTCAAAATGAAAAGATGATCTTCAATTTTGAGCAGGACTGAAATCTGAGGAACTGTTGTGATCAAATTCAGAGTCAACCTCAGAGCCCATTTGGTAGCATTGTTGACACTGTGAAGACTAGGATCAGTCTCAATGAAGGGCTGCTCAACTGCAAACTCCAAAAAAGTCTCAATTTGAGAGAGGATTCCTTGTTTGATCAATTCGAAAGCGTTGTCCCGATTCCTGGCCAGAACAGACAGTGAATATAAAGTTTCGTCGGCGTAACATCCGGATCTCTCAGTTCCTACTCCAGGAACCACCCGGTCTAGTCGAGATTGAGCAATTCGCTGGGATAGTGTGGTTTCCAGTGTCTCCTTTACCAATGTCACAATAATCGGTTTCGGTACCTGAAAGGGCGCCATTCGAACTGTGATTTTTAGAAGAAATGGTGAGAGTATGACCGAAAATGTTTATTGCGTAACATCTCAGAAACCTCAATTACGTCAGCAAATATTTTCAGACAAAATCTTCCATGGAAAATATATTTAAGAGCCAGGTCCGATAATAAATAACATAGCCAGCAGTAATAAAATCGCATCTCAAACTCTATCTTAAATTTCAAATAAATTTACAGCAATGTTTTTAACAATATATTCTTGTAATAATGATATTTAGTTAACCTCCGTTAATTTTCGAGTTCACGCTGTCAATTTAGATTTAAAAAGAGGGACAACAATAGTTTTTTGAGTGATGTAAATTAAGTATGATCAAAAAATTTATCACACAATTGACAAAAGGTTCATACCAAGCAAATAACAATTTACCTTGGGTAGTAGTTGAAGTGAAAGAAAAAAGTCACTCTTTGACTTCTTGGCGCGGGATTGAATGATCGATACAAAAAGGACAATAGCAAATTAAAGAACTAGCGGAAAACCTAACAAGCCAGAACTTCATATTAACTTAAAACCTCAATCCAAACCAAGAAAGCACCTAAATTTTAACTATTTTATCAGTTGCAAAATAATTAAAAGTTACAAGAAAAATACCGATAAATTAAACAAAAATAAACCACGTAAATAAAGCACAGAAAATAAGACCTTTAAAAAATGGGAGTGTTCCGCAGATCTGCAGGGCTATAAGACGGATACCTGAGGTTTGCAAACCTCAGGTATCCGTCTTATAGCCGTGCAGATCTGCAGAACACTCCCATTAATTGTGTAATTTCCCTTGTAATTCACCTCAGTTAAGTTCCCATGTAATTTCACCGCTACCAGGCGATAAAGGTTGTTGGCGCCACTTCAAATCCATCAGCTTGAAAAGCCATCAGAAAGCAAGAAATAACTTTTGAAACTGAAAAAACTTGAAATTTGTCAAAACTCAAATATGGTCAAAACTGAAAAATTTTACAAGTTAGGACCGAAAATCTCTACACCCCCCCGACTTTTGGAAGGCAAAACTTGAGCAACCCGAGGTTATGGCACATGGTTAGGATTACCTCTAAACTACTCATGGACCCAACGAACGTTATTGCATCATATCCATAAGTGTGGCTATTAGCACTTATATGGTGCAAAATTGGCATTTTTCAATATTTTGTTATTTATTGCTAGATTTCATAAGTTGTTTATTTTATGATACTTTAAATGACCATTAAAGGTCAAATACCGTCCATTCGAGGCATTCACAACCACGTAATAACCATCTGTGCTTATGTCAATAAAAGTAAATATTGAAGTAATTTGACATTTACTATGTAATTAATGACCGAAATCATTTTCTATATTAACCAACCAGAGACAAGTAGCGATGATATTTTAAATGATAAGTATTTGAATATTTAATTTAACCCAATTGTTTGAATAGTGAAACCAAATTGTATTTAGAACCGTTAGAAACTGTTACCAAGAGCAGTTGGCTCTCAGGTTGACTAAAATTTGATTCTTTAACAACTTTAGTCTTTTTGCTAAGTTTTGCTAGATCTTAAAATCTTGCGAGTTTTAATTTAGTTGAGATTACTTGAAGAAAAGTTAGCGACATTACTAACACTAGCTGAAACCTTACAAACTTCAGCACGAGATTGAACATAGACTATCACTAAGGATTTTCTTAACTTCAATCAACAAATTTAAAGTTACAGTCCTTTAATACGTCCGAGCGACTGATTATTTCTGCGAGATCGTTAGTCAATTGAACCCAGTGAAGAAACAGGCTGGCGTAAAACTCGAGAACCAGGCTGTGATATATCGGTTCCTCTGAGATTTTTGAGCAGCCGCAACAATGTTTTTTTTCACCGCATTCACCGCCTGATTCATGTAATTTCACCGCGATCACCGCTCATCTTATATAATTTTGCGTTGAAAAGTGGTGACACCTCGAACCGGGTGGGTTTATCATTTTGCAAAGGTCAGTTGAAGAAGATTTTGAATATTGCTGACCTAACCAATTTAACCCAACAGGGGCTGACAAACGAACACAATACACACACACAAACACACACACATATATATATATATACATATATATATATATATATATATATATATATATATATATATATGTAAATACAATTATACACATATATATATATATATATATATAAATATATATATACATACATATATACATACATATATATAAATATATATATATATATATATATATATATATATATATATATATATATATATGTATATAGATTACTTGTCTATGGTCCCCAATTGAAGTAAAGTTAAGTAAAGAATAGACATTTTTCAATTAAAGTAAGTTATTGCTTTGATATTTTACTATAAGCCTGCACCAACTCAATGTGGCAAGACAAAGAAACAAATGAGGAAAAGAACAGAAACTAACAAATTCTTCGCACAAATCTATTTCAATTTGGAGTTTAATCACTTACCAACTAATGGGATAAAAATATTTATAGAAATACATATTGAAATAGCCGCAGAATTATTTGGAGAAGTGTTAGAAGTGTTAAGTGGAGTCTTAGTTGGAGTTGGTGCAGGGAGGATGCGTGGGTTTGTGTACTTTTGTGTGTGTATGTGTTGGGGCTAGGTGTGTGTGCGTGTGTGTGTGTGTGTGTGGGGGGGGGGGCGGGTGATGGTGAAAGAAGGTTGGTGGCCGCCTGAATCGGGGTTGGTAGCGAAACGCGTCAGGTGCTTTTAAAAATTTAGCCCACAATGGGTCTAAAACATTTTAATCCGACTCTTTTACCCTGAAGAGAACTGACTAAGTGTTAACAGTTCAAAAATAATTTAGTAAGTATAAAAGTTATTTTTTATAAACTGATGTAAGTCAAAATGACTTTTTTTTCGCCTTTAGGACAAAAAGCCATAAACGCAAGTTGATAAATTACAAAAAAAAACATGAACGTTATATAACGGAAATTCAGTAAAAGAATCGTACATTATGAACCTGAGACAATTCTTTTCTCAAATCTTTAACGTCAAAATAAAAATGAATTAATAAACCAAAAGTAACTGCTTGATATTACTATCTAATGTATTTTAAAAAGAACGGTGTTTGTTTTGTTGCAAAGGGGGTTAGATGAACTTTGTCGGAATAAATAAATTCGGAGCTGTGGCATTGTACGTTGTGCTATGGAGAATTTAAGCATGGGGAATATAATTTGTAATTTTGTGTGTGTGTGTCTGTGTGTGTGTGTGTGTTAGTGTGTGTGTGTGTGCGTGTGGCAGGGGGGATGGTTAAAGAGAGTTGGTGGCCGCCTGAATCGGGGTTGGTAGGGTAACTTGTCAGGGGCTTTTAAAAATTTAGCCCACAGTCCGTCTAAAACATTTTAATCCGACTCTTTTACCTTGAAGAGAATTAACTAAGTGTTAACAGTTCAAAAATAAATTAGTAAGTACAAAAGTTTTTCTTTAAACTGATGTAAGTCAAAATGACTTTTTTCGCCTTTAGGACAGAAGCCATAAACGCAAATTGGTAAATTACAAAAAAACATAACCGTTTTTTTACGGAAATTCAGTAAAAGAATCGTACATTATGAACCTTAGACAATTCTTTTCTCAAATCGTTAACGTCGAAATAAAAATGAATTAATAAACCAAAATTAATTGCCTGATATTACTATCTAAAGTATTTTAAAAAAGAAAGGTGTTTGTTTTGTTGCAAACGGGGTTAGATGAATTTTGTCGGAATAAATAAATTCGGAGCTGTGGCATTGTACGTTGTGCTATGGAGAATTTAAGAATGGGGAATATAATTTGTAATTTGTGTGTGTGTGTGTGTGTGTGTGTGTTAGTGTGTGTGTGTGTTAGTGTGTGTGTGTGTGTGTTAGTGTGTGTGTGTGCGTGTTAGTGTTTGTGTGTGTGTGTGTGTGTGTGTGTTAGTGTGTGTGTGTGTGTGTGTGTGTGTGTGTTAGTGTGTTTGTGTGTGTGTGTGTGTTAGTGTGTGTGTGTGTGTGTTAGTGTGTGTGTATGTGTTAGTGTGTGTGTGTGTTAGTGTGTGTGTGTGTTAGTGTGTGTGTGTGTGTGTGTTAGTGTGTGTGTGTGTTAGTGTGTGTGTGTGTGTGTGTGTGTGTGTGTTAGTGTGTGTGTGTGTGTGTTAGTGTGTGTGCGTGTATGTTAGTGTGTGTGTGTGTTAGTGTGTGTGTATGTGTGTGTTAGTGTGTGTTTGTGTGTGTCTCTGTGTGTTAGTGTGTGTGTTAGTGTGTGTGTGTGTGTGTTAGTGTTTGTTTGTGTGTGTCTCTGTGTGTTAGTGTGTGTGTGTTAGTGTGTGTGTGTGTGTGTCTGCGTGTGTGTGTGTGTGTGTGTGTGTGGCAGGGGGGGTCGTAGAGGAGTAAAGGCAACTGGGATTGGGAGGCATAGGGGGAAACAGTTGGTTTGTTGGTTTAAGGAGGTCGGTAGGCGGGGTTGGGTGCTGGAGTTCGGGTTAATGGGTTGGTATTTTGAACAATGAGGAACTATTTTGATAGATTAAATTTTAAATGCATTTGTACAATCACGTTACCTTAATTTTGTGTGCATTGTATTTTTGTCAAAGCTTGTCAAACAGAAAGAAAAAAGTGAAAAGATTTCTGATTCAGCGTGAAGAAAATTGCAGAAAGATATAAATTGAGGCGATGAAAAAAATTATTTAGACATGTTAGTACGTACGTATTCACATTTTATGAAATATGTTGGACAATGATATCTAAGGAGAAATACCACGAGTTACAGAATACACAGAAAAGGCAGTAAATTGAGACAGCTTTTTCTCGTTTAAAAACATGCGTAATAGTTGCAATTTAGCTAATAGTTGTGTCGTACAGATTAGCAATCTGTAGATTGAGTTGATTCGCGGTGCTGATTTATTCAAACTTAGTGTTTCAAATTATAGGTTAATTCGCGGAGCGAAATGACACTTAATTTTGATGCTTGATGAATTTATAATCTGAATACATAATTACTGTAGAAATGGTGGAGCAAAAGTTCGTCCTCTTTTTGAATGGGTATTTCGCTGATCGAAATACGCTTAATTTGTATATTATTAAGTTAAGGCTTTTTGGCAGAGCGGAATCTAATTTAAGAGAGAGGCAACTAAATTGAATTCAGAAAATGAGCAGAATGACTGCAACTTAAGGTTAACTAAAACTGATCAACAATTTGTTCACAATACTACATTTCCAATTCGGCAACTTAAAATCACGAGACAACATGAACAGACAAAAGATATCAAACACGGGATGTAAACAAAATTAAAATTGTGAAAACATAAGATTTGATCTTCAGAACAAGAACTAAATGATGAATGAAGTAATTGAAAATGAAAATGAACTAAATTGATTTAAATTAAAATGAACTTGATTAGCAGCACCAAATCAATAGCCCTCAGACTAGCATGTACTCTTGTACCACATTTCCCCCTTGACAAAAATAAATGACAAAGTTATTTATCAGAAAATTAATAACTTATGTACTGGTTAAATAATTAATACTATAATGTTTTGAATCAGAGTTGTTTTATTTGTTAAATGTCAACAGTTTTCGGCTAATTTTTAGTTGCTATCGCTTTCATAATATCGTTCGGCTTCGCCAACTGTCATCGTTGATTCTGGTCCGTCGTAATTGGGCGAGACGTAGAATTGAGTAGGGTACGATTGTGACAGTGAACATGGGCCGACTGTAAAGTCAGATTCGCTTTGTTGGGTTTGAGCAGCAGCTGTCTGTATGGCGGAAATTATCGATTTGTTCTGGATTTGTTGTTGTTTGATGATTTCTCTCCTTTTATTTCTCGCAATTATACCAGGACTTGATGTTGTAGGGGGACAAGTTTGTACTGATGTGACGGATTCATCCGATTCGGTAACTCTGGGTGTTGAACGTTTTCGTTTTAATGGGACTAATGCAGCTGAGGCTTTTGTCGCGGCTTTACGTTTGGGTCTGCTAGGAGGCTCCGCTATAACAATTGAAGTAGACGGCATCTCCATTGGCACCGCAAAATCACTTCTTGTTTCGGCGGGTTGTTTTGGCGGTGCTGTTATCACTGATCTTTTTGGTTTAGTGGGCATTCGTACCCGAAGAGCGCGTGTAACATTAGAATGTATAGAAGAAATTGTACTGACATCATCGGCTACTTTTCTGTGCTTCATGCGTTTTCCTCCCTCTAGCTCCTTCCTTAATTCTTTCGCGTGATGGCTGATTAGTTCCTCTGTTGTTTTTCCTGTTGGTAACTTTGGTCGTCGATTTGCGTAGACTTGTAGTTCTGTTTGGCGTTTAGCTTTTGTACAGAACTTTGCTAAGTCGGAATTTCTAATTGCTACGTCTCTCTTTCCTGGTTCTTTAATGACTGAGGTAAATGTATCCGTTTCTACAACTGAAGATCCAGGCACCAACACGTCGTATAAGCCATCGAGTCTTTTCTTTAATCGTTTCGTACGCGGTCTCTTTTTCGCAAGTTTTACTTCTAACGAAGCTTCTGTGCGGGGTACTAATTGTCCAACGTCTGGATGGGGAATTACTCTTGATTCCTTGTGCGGGTCCTCATGTTTTCTTTTTGTCGCATCTTTGCTCAGTCTGTCTTTGCTCGTCTCAATTTCTGTGTCGCTGCGTCCGTCATTGTTCCAATTTTCATCAGCAATGAGTTCATCCCATCGGACAGTCTCCAGATCTAAATATTTATTTAAAATATTTTTGTAGGTTAAACTTTAGTCGTTATTTGCTTTAGTCGTTACTTTGGTCCGGTTTAGTCGTTATATTACTTAATGGAGTATTTGCTTTTCTACCAAAATGTGCCTCAAATGGCGACATATTAATAGTCTCTTGACGGCATATTCGGAGCTGATAAATTATTGAATTATTGATGCTTTCACATTGAATTGATTTTGCGCCGCTGTTTTAATGCGAGCTAAAAGATTCTTGATTGTCTGTATTAGCCTTTCTACTAAGCCAATTACTCTGTGATCGTGTATTGGAGCTTCGATTAACTGTATGTTATTTTGACTACAAAATGTTTTAACTTGTTGTCCCGTTTGACATCGAGCTTGATTCAATCTAATTGTACGGGGTATACCGTGTAGCAAAACATATTCTTGAAGAAAATTCAAAATATTATCTGCATTAGTCTATCAAATACTTCTGCTGTTGGAAATTTTGAAAATCGATCAATACATGCAAGAAAGTAATTCTCTTGATTTTTATCATTATAAATTGGCCCTCCAAAATCAATTTGAATTTTTTCATTTGGAACTTTGCATAACTTTAATGGTGCCCATTTATTAGCAGGTATAATAGATTTTAAATTTTTACCAATCTTGACACAGGGGTTGCACTTTGCAGTTTTTGTAGCGATGTCCCTGTGCATATATGGCCACCGCGCGTGTGTTGCTATATCGGTCATACCCCATGTCCCAGGATGAGTTGCGTGGATGGCGTCCACGTATGCGTCTTTGATTGCATGGGGAAGAGCGATTCTGTCGTCGATGCAAACACATCCATTCCTAACATGTAGATCCTTCCAGAAGGAATGTAAATAAGGTGATATCTGCTTGCATCGGTCCTCATTTTCGGTCAGGTTGCAGTCTCGGATCTCTTTCAGGATTGCATCCTTAGTTGTAAGGCTAGCCATCAGGGAACTGGAAAAAATTTTTGAGAGTGCGAAATTGAAGGAGTCCAAATAAAGATCATCTACTGAAGGCGAAGTGACTGTTGTCGTATCAGTTGTAGGGGTGATTGGCGTCGCGGGTACTGCTTGGGCTGATGACGGTCCTGCTTCGTCTGCAAATCGTACTCTTGAGGGCGTCGATTGTTTGACTTGCATCAAAGTTTTATTGTCGGAGTTTGATTGAGACATCATGTATACTTTATTGAATTTGTTTGCGATTCGTTGGAAATTGTTTAATTCGAGAAACGACTGTTTGGAAGAACGATTCAGGGCAAAAAGCGAGTGAGAAATGTTAGTTGTCTCGATTTTAATATTGGAATTTAAGGTATTTGGTGTTAATTCGTTAATTGAGTTATCAGAATTCGTAATTGTAGAATATTCTGGTTTCCGCGGTGCGAATTCACTGCATAATTTGTTAGAGAAATTTGGATTATTTGAGGCTTTTTTTGTAAGCGGATTTCGCGCTGCGAAATCGACGTAATTTTCTGCATTTAATTTAGAACGTTTCGCACCGCGTTTAATTACATCCAATTTTGCTACTATAAATTGCTCGCCATATGTAGATATATTAATGGCTTTTTGTTGCGGGTCGCGAGAGATATAATCCACTAATCCCATTTTTGAGCCGGGGAGATGATCAATTGAAAAATCAAATGGTAGTAATCGATCTACTCAACGCGTCAATCGACTATTATAAGATTTGTTAGATCTGTTTTCTCTCATGATCGAGAGAAGGGCCCTATGGTCAGTAATTACAGTAAAGGGTTTTCCGTATAAATAACACTTAAAGTGTTCCACGGACCAGACAACACCCAAAAGTTATAGATCATTTATGCTATATCTATCCTCAACCGAATTCAAGAATCGTGACGCGATTGCTACTGTATGCCAACCATTAGGTGTTCGTTGTTCTAAAGCACATCCCAGACCTTTACGTGAAGCGTCGCATTTAATTCGTGTTTCTAACTCGGGATCGAAATGTTTGTTTTCAGTAGTTTTCGCAATTTGTTCTTTAATCGATGAGAACTGTTTTTCAAGCTCATCTGTCCAAAGAAATTTTGTATTTTTCTCAAACAGAGGTCGGAGTCGGTAGCATAGCTGTGACAAATTTGGAATGAATTTTCATAAATGGTGTACTGAACCCATAAACGATCTAAGTTGCTTAAGATTTGTGGGTGCTGATAATTTTCCGATTGCATTCGTTTTATTTGATAGTGGAGTTACACCTGATTGTAAAATATTATGTCCTAGCCATTCGATTTTTTCTTTTGCAAGGTGACATTTTGCAAGATTTATTCGGAGATTTTCTTGCTCTAATTTTATTAGACATTTCCGTACTAAATCGAGATGTTTTTCTATTCCACCTCTGCTCACAATCAATATGTCGTCCAAGAAACAGAAAGTATTATCCAGACCTGCGAGAGTGCAATCAATAGCTTTTTGGAATTCAGCTGGCATATCCGTAAGACCAAAAAATCCAGTTTTAAAGCGATATGTGCCAGTCATATCTCTGCTTACGATATTAAAGTTACAATGGCGGGCCGTATCACTGTGTAACTTTACCTGACTATAAGCGTAGAGCAAATCAAGAGTTGTAAAATAAGCAGTCTCTTGCGGCGCCGTTGACAGTGTTTGTGAAATCGTTTGAATTAGCGAGTCTATGTTTGGCATTTGATACTTGTTTTTGTGAATAGCTTTGTTTAGAATTTTAGAGTCTAGTGCTATTTTGATTGATTGATCCTTTTTCAATGTAATGACTATTGGAGAAATAAAAAATGGATCAGAACAATTAGTCAGTTTTTCTATATGCCCTTCGTTTATTAATTTTTCAAGTTCAATTTTCACTTTCGGTTGAAGATGTATAGGCACTTTTCTTCCTTTTGATGTGTTACTCGATAATTTTTGTGAAATTTTGAGTTAACCGTATGATGTTTAGATTTGCCGATTCGTGAGATCAATTCTGGGAATTCTTTTGCTAACGACCTTTTAATTGCACAAGTTTGATCTATGTTATTGATTTCTACATTCGGGCAAGGTTTCTGCGATATTATTATGCCTAATTGATCAAAAAGGTCTCGTCCGAGAATTGGTCAGAAACCATCAGCTATAACCGTAATTTTTGCTTTCTGGATATTCCAATCGTTGCATCAAACTGGCGTTTTTAAAGTACCCAGTGGTTTTACAATGTCATTAGAATGAGACTTTAGTTCTAATGGTTTTTTCTCTGACCATTGTGATTGCGGACAGTTATACCTTATTTCCTTAGCAAGCAACATATTAATAATAGTGCAACCGCTGCCGGAATTGAGAAGCAAATCACAATCTGTATTTCCGATTGTTATCATCATATTTTTCAGTGCTGCTTGCGGTGAATTAACATTTTCTACAGTCGCAACGTAATTGTCGTCCGAAGAATCATAATCCGAAAGAATTTGCTCATTGTAATTTATATAATTAACGTTTTGACTTTCCTGATTTGGATTTTGATCAGTATTTGCAGCATTTTCTATGTTATTAATACGATTATTTTGTTGTGTATTTCGTGCAATAATAAGTTTTCTTCGACATACCTTTGCTAAGTGGTTCAGCAAACCACAGTGATTACATTTTTACCCATAGCCGGGCAAACCTGGCGATGCGTTGGTGTCCAAGGCTGACCACACTCACGACATTGTCCAACTGATGTATGGCTCACTACTGTTCTGCCTGATTAATTTCCACGCACATTCGCGCCGCGAAATCGATTGAAAGATTGTATTGCGTTAACTGTACTTCCAGTTGCGCTGTTATTGGATGATATCCTCTGCTGGTTCTGTTGGCCCATTTCCATATTGACTGCAATACTGAGTGCTCTTTCTGGGTCAACTGTATCACGGAGAAGTTCACGTTGAATATCATCATCTAACATGTTTGTGATGAAGATGTCCCTGATGATTACCTCCTCACGATTTTCAAAATCACAGTTCTCAGCCAATTTTTTCAAGATTCTGTAGAATTGTTATACTGTTCCGCCCTTTTTCTGGTTTCGAGAAAAGAACACATATCGATCGAATGTGATATTTTGCGGACGAATAAAGGCGATCTCCATCATCTCCCATAGTTCGAGGGTAGACAGGTCATAGATATTGTAATGAGGAAATTTTTGTGTTAGCAAACGTCTTTCCTCTGTACCAATGCTTAGGTATAGGAGTGACACACATTTCTGGTCGTAAGGATTCCATGGCCGTTCCCCGCATAGTCCTCCCACTTCTGTTAACTTTTGACATTTTAACTCCCAATTCAACTTCAATTGACTATTTCGTATCTGACGGTCCCTCTGCGTTTCCGCTGTTGAATCTTCAATTGCCGTTTCGTAGTTTGGTTCCGCTGGTAGTCGAACCGTCGTAGGTTTTGGTTGTAACAGCGTGTCCAATGTGATATTCTCACGTCCGATGATCGCAAGTTTGACCTGGATCCGCCATTTTTCCCATCTGATTGGTGGGTCCGACGTTGGACGTTCCCAAAATGGTTCTATCGACAGTGGTGTTGTTTTTCGAGACTCTCGAGCTGGCTGCGCCATGTCGTACAGATTAGCAACCTGTAGATTGAGTTGATTCGCGGTGCTGATTTATTAAAACTTAGTGTTTCATATTATAACTTCATTCGCGGAGCGAAATGACACTTAATTTTGATGCTTGATGAATTTATATTCTGAATCCAGAATTACTGTAGAAATGGTGGAGCGAAAGTTCGTCCTCTTTTTGAATGGGTATTTCGCTGATCGAAATACGCTTAATTTGTATATTATTAAGTTAAGGCTTTTTGGCAGAGCGGAATCTAATTTAAGAGAGAGGCAACTAAATTGAATTCAGAAAATGAGCAGAATGATTGCAACTTAAGATTAACTAAAACTGATCAACAATTTGTTCACAATACTACATTTCCAATTGCGGCAACTTAAAATCACGAGACAACATGAACAAACAAAAGATATCAAACACGGGATGTAAACAAAATTAAAATTGTGAAAACATAAGATTTGATCTTCAGAACAAGAACTAAATGATGAATGAAATAATTGAAAATGAAAATGAACTAAATGGATTTAAATTAAAATGAACTTGATTAGCTGCACCAAATCAAAGCCCTCAGACTAGCATGTACACTTGTACCACAAGTTGAGTAATAATGTGTCAGCAAAATTCCATTCACAATTGGAAAATGGAAAAAGAATTGCCATCTTGGAGTAGCGAAACGAAACAAAGAATTTTTTTGCATGATTTAAAAAAAACAGTAATCCCGAGTTTGAAGTTTTGTACAGTTTTTAAGGCGAGTTGATGACTTTTTTTGGCCAGTAATTCAGGAGATCCAAATCATGCTTGAAAATGTAAAACTAAAAGCAGAAAAAATTATTCTTTACTCAACTCTAGGTTTTCTGCAAACCATTCTCTTAATCTCCTCCGTATTTTTAAAACCCTGGAAACATAAAAAACCGCGTTCATGATCTGGATATCAAATCAACCAAGTCCATTATTGAAAAAAAATGAACATCAGTTCTTATCAGTTTTATCCGTTCCCTATATATTGTAACAGAAGATTGTTCATACTAATATTGTCTAAATTTATGCAATATAAAAGTTTGAGAGTTAATTATTTTATGGATAGCCAGATTGAAAAATTTAATACAATAGGCAACAAAGATTTCTGTGAAAGAAAACAATTTTTTTAGTTCACAATTGTTTTTAATTTCCTTGCAAAACGTAAAATTATATGATATTCAACGTTTCCAAACGCTTCTAATTTTGAACTTTTAAGTACAGCTTTCAAAGTTTCTCTACATCCTAGACAAAATTAGAAGCAGATTGCTAAAAATATCAGGAAATAAATTGGAAATTTTAATTAATATATATCTCAAATGGTTGTTCCGAACGAATTCAAAAACAATTTATCTTTAATAGTTTTAACTGTTAATATACCTGTGAGATCATGATAAACAATTAGGTTGATTATGCTCATAAAACACCAAAAAATGAGAAAATATTTTGAAAATACAAACAATTAGTCTCAAAGTAAGTGTAAATTTTTCAAATACCAATAAAAAGCGTCAAGCAGTCCTTATCTTGTTTTCAAAAAGAATTGTAAATATTTAAATGAGCGTTATTAAATCTTCATTGAAGATCAGTTGCCAAAAAACAAAATTTTAGCCATTACATTTTGGTGTGAGTGTTTTTAACTGTGTTTGTGCGTGTGTGTGTGGGCGCTTGTGTTGGAGCATGTATGGGTGCGCTAATGTGTGATCTGTGTGTAAGAACGCCATAGGTAGGAAAAGAGAGAGAGAGAGAGAGAGAGAGAGAGAGCGAGAAACAGAGAACTGGTAAAGAGAGAGATAATATGAGAGGGTTAGTCGCGTAAAAAGTTGGCGAAAAATAGAGACAGAGTGCAAAAACTGTCAGAAATCATGAAAAAAATTAGAAAAAAATTTAATGGTTGCAACAAATATCGGCCCTAAAAATGTCTAATCCTGGAACGTTGTGTGTTTTTTAAACTCTGTGAAAACACATCTGTAGGATTTTTGAAAAAAAATTGACGCCCTATGCTCATGAGATGTCCAAATTATCAAAAAAACGAAAATCTAAAATTTACTTCTCAATTATAATGTCAATTTTACGAGTACTGATACAATTGTCTCAGAAGTACATATCTTGTATTTTGGACCCATGTGTTTATGTGTGCGCTTGTGTGGTTGTATGTAATTGTGTGCATGTGCCTAACGTTTGTGGTATTTCTGTTTCAGAGTGCGAGAGAGAAGGAAAGCGCTAGTGTGTGATTGAAGTGTGTTCTTTGCTTTTGTGTGTTGGTGTTTTTCGTGTATCATTTTTAGTGTGTTTGTGCTTGCTGGGTCCGTTTTTCCGTGTCTCTGGCATTCAGCTTGTACTACACTTATCTTTCTTGATTGTGTTGAATAGGTTTTGTTTTTCTCCGCATAAATTTCTGTTATTCTCCCAATTACTACGACAGAGTTATTTGCCTAAAAAAATTTTTTCGTTTAATTTATTTCCCATTTGTTTTTTGGCCAAAAGAGAAATTGCAATTCAATTGACTTCTCAAAGGAAATTAACTTTCCAATAAACAAAATGTAGTGTTTTTTTTCATTATGAAACATTAACTTCCATTTAGAAATCCAACAATGATAAGTCGAAATTGTCATGATACACCAGATACAGACGCGCAGCTGAGCGCCCAGTCTGCCCATCATCTTGTAAGACCAGTCTTTCAATTTTCCGTTTTAAAGATTTTACTAAACCCTATTTGTGACAAGGCGTGGAATTGTGTGGTAAACTGAATTAAGAAAAAGTGCAAGCAAAAAAGACATATAGAGCTAAATTTGTTTTAAAATTAGAACGTTATCAACTGATTTCTTGTGGGCAAAAATGAACCATAAATCAATTTTTCAAGCCTAATGGGGCGTAAATTTATGGCACCATTGAATTTTGTGTACAGAATCAAGTCAAGGTAACTGGCCAAATAAAGTTATAATAAAGAGTAAGCAGTAAAAAATGTGCACACCCTTGCCAGTTTTTGACACATTATATCCAAACATGTTCGGTCATGCGCGCCGATGGAAAATTCTTTTCAATTATTCCATATCTGTTAGGATTTTTGCCTGAGTATGAAAAAGACTTACCTCAACTCCACTGTCAAATAGACTGGTTTAATTCCTTCGTTTTTGAAGGATATTTAATCAAGCGCCTACACTGTAGACAATTTTGTTTGTATACACCACAAATGCCTGAGGGCTATAAAATCAGTCTATTTTTGTGAAGACCGCTTTTGCGCTGTATCAGAAATCTGAACTTCTAATGTGAATAAACTATATAATTGTACTGCGTATGTGGACTCAGAGATTTGTCACAAAAGGGTGAAAAGAAGTTTTTTTTAACTACGTGTTAAACATCTGCAAAGATGGGTTTGAAGCGTTCTAAATTCTGATGAACATATTACCTCAAACAATTTTTAGAACACAAACTAAAACTCAAACTCCAGCTTGTCTCGTTCGGACTGTTAATAGAGATCCCTTTCATTTTTAACACAACATGTTATATGACTGAGACGTATTACGTGTCGAAAATTGTACTCAGATAGAACAGTTTTGAACACGATGAAAGCAAGCATCTGATTCTTCAATAGAATTAATGTAAAAAAATAAGAACAAAAAAAGCAATCCGAAGGAAAATAATCTGAAAGAACTGAAACTTCGACCTGATCAATTGTTATTTTGTCCAGTAAAAATCAGTAGTTTTTGACAATGAAGAGAGGGAAGTGCCAAGTAGAAAAACACTATTTCAAGTTAGGAGTAAAATCTAAACCTCAAAAAAATCAGAATAATTCCACATTTTTGCAATTGAAAGGAATTCTTTATTTGACATGATATTAATTAGTGAAAAAAAAGTCAACGAAGCATAAAGTAGTTATAAGAAGATCTTGTTTTTTTTTGTTTCAAAGGATCTAATTTTGAAGGATCTATCAGGAAAACAACGAGTAGTTTCAAGAAGAAAATTTGGAAAGCGGTGGAACAGCCTCTTGTCACTTACAGAAAGCATCTTAACTCCCTTTGAAAACCAGTCGTGTAAAAAAGCGTGAAAAAGAAAAAAATCCGGAACAACAGAAATCTAGTTTTATTTCTGAGTGCTTCAAGATTCCCTGAAAAAATAAATTGGTAAAAAGAAGCAAAATGTGAGAATATCTGGAAACCAGAGGAAGAGAATCTTGCAGTTATATCATCAGAGCTCTTCAAGAATCTCTCAGCAATTTGAGTGGCTTGGAAAAGCAGAAAATTTGTAGAAAAAAAATTCATAAAAACTTCTTTTAATTCATGTTGCTCTGCCATCATTTTTAGCGTTCACCTACTTAGCTCAACCACGGATCACAATTTAAAACAAATTAATCAAAACGTCACAATGGATAAAAATTAGTATCACTTAATCATCAGCAAACCTTTTATCAATGTTTTCAAAGGACAGAAAATAAGTTAAAATCAGCTGCTTTAAATCAGACACATAATAAACTGTGTTTGTGCGTGTGTGTGTAGGCGCTTGTGTTGGAGCATGTATGAGTGCGCTAGTGTGTGATGTGTGTGTAAGAGCGTCAGAGGTACGAAGAGAGAAAGAAAGAAAGAAGGAAACAGAGAGAGAGAGAGAGAGAGAGAGAGAGAGATAGAGAGACAGAGAACTGATATTGTTAAAGAGAGAGATAATATGAGAGGGTTAGTTGCGTGGAAAGATGGCGAAAAATAGAGACAGAGTGCAAAAACTGTCAGAAATCATGAAAAAAATTAGAAAATAATTTAATAGTTGCAACAAATATCGGCTTTAAAAATGTCTAATCCTTGAACTTTGTGTGTTTTTTAAACTCTGTGAAAACACATCTGTAGGATTTTTGGAAAAAGTAGTCCCCCTATGCTCATGAGATGTCCAAATTATAAAAAAAATGAAAATCTAAAATTTACTTCTCAATTATAATGTCAATTTTACAAGTACCGATACAATTGTCTCAGAAGTACATATCTTGTATTTTGGACCCGTGTGTTTATGTGTGCGCTTGTGTGGTTGTATGGAATTGTGTGCGTGTGCCTAACGTTTGTGGTATTTCTGTGTCAGAGGGCGAGAGAGAAGGAAAGCGCTAGAGTGTGATTGAAGTGTGTTCTTTGCTTTTGTGTGTTGGTGTTTTTCGTGTATCATTTTTAGTGTGTTTGTGCTTGCTGGGTCCGTTTTTCCGTGTCTCTGGCATTCAGCTTGTACTACACTTCTCTTTCTTGATTGTGTTGAATAAGTTTTGTTTTTCACCGCAAATTTTTCTGTTCAAGCAGTGGAATTAAAATTCTCCAGATAAATTGCCGTCGAATAATTTTTATGAGTTCTTTGACTTAATTTCAAAATTGTTGCTGTAACCTTGAGTGGTATGCTGGAACATTCTGTGCTACGCATAGACTTGCACGAGCCGTTCTGTTAAATTTATATATTTTGATAGAACTAAAAGTCGTACAGATCATCGAGAATTAATGTATATCATGAAAACAATTGTCCTAATAAATCGATGAGCAACTGAGTGCCTGATTAGATAAATTTCTGCTGCCATTATATTTTCCTGTAAAATTTATTTCCAGACCAAAAATGGATTTCACTGATTATTGTTTTAAATTCCCAAATTAGCTAGCTCCATTTTTTTTACATCGAGTGGCTTGCAGTAGAAATAATTGTTTTAACCCAGGAAATCTCAAATTGCATATTATCAAAGTATCAAACCATACATACAATGCAATGGACGCACACCAGTAATTTACAGAATTCTAAATACTACCGTATTTCCTTTTCAAATTAGACGTTTTGCCCACAACGCAGAATAAATTATCATAATTGCCCAATTACTACAACAGAGTTATTTGCCTAAAAAATTTTGTAATTCAGTTTTTTTCCCATTTGCTTTTTCTAAAAAGGTAATTCCAATTCAATTGACTTCTCAAAGGAAAATACATTCCAATAAACAAAATGTAATATTTTTTTCATTATGAAACATTAACTTCTATTTAAAAATCCAACAATGATAAGTCGAAATTGTCATGATACACCAGATACAGAAGCGCAGCAGAGTGTCCAGTCTGCCCATCAACTTGTAAGACCAGCCTTTCAATTTTCCGTTTTAAAGATTTTGCTAAACCCCGTTCGTGACGAGGTGTGGAATTGTGTGATAAACTGAACTAAGAAAAAGTGCAAGCAAAAAGACATATAAAACTAAATTTGTTTTAAAAATAGAACGTTATCAACTGATTTCTTGTGGGCAAAAATGAACCATAAATCAATTTTTCAAGCCGAATGGGGCGTAAACTTAAGGCACCATTAAATATTGTGTACAGAACCAAGTCAAGGTAACTGGCCAAATAAAGTTAGAATAAAGATTTAGCAGTAAAAAATGTGCACACCCTGGGCCAGTTTTTGACACATTATATCCAAGCATGTTCGGTCATGCGCGCGGATGGAAAATTCTAGGCAATTATTCCATATATGTTAGGATTTTTGCCTGAGTATGAAAAAGACTTACCTCAATTCCACCTTCAAATAGACTGGTTTAATTTTTTCGTTTATGAAGGATATTTAATCAAGCGCTTACACTGTGGACAATTTTGTTTGTATACACCACAAATGCCTGAGGGCTATAAATTCAGTCTATTTTTGAAAAGAACGCTTTTGCGCAGTATCAGAAATCTGAGCTTCTAATGTGAATAAACTATATAATTGTACTGCGTATGTAGGCCCAGAGATTTGTCACAAAAAGGTGAAAAGAAGTATTTTTTAACTACGTGTTAAACATCTGTCCAGTAAAAATTAGTAGTTGTTGACATGGAAGACAGAGAAGTGTCGAGTAGAAAAATACTATTTGAAGTAAGAAGTGAATTCTAAGCCTCAAAAAATTAGATTAATTCAACATTTTTTCAATTGAAGAGAATTCCTCATTTGACAAGATATTAATTAGTGAAAACAAAGTTATCGAGGCAGAAATTAATTATAACAATATCTTGTTTTTTTTGTTTCAAAGGGTCTAGTTTTGAAGGATCGATCAGGAAAACAACGAGTTTTCTCAAGAAGAAAATTTGGAAAGCGATGGAACAGCCTCTTGTCACTTACAGAAAGCATCATGACTCCCTTTGAAAAAGCAGTGGTGTAAAATAGCATTAAAAAATCCGGAAAAACAGAAATCTAGTTTTATTTGTGAGTGCTTCAAGATTCCCTAAAAAAATAAATTGATAAAAGGAACCGAAATAGGAGAACATCCGGAAACCAGAAGAGCATCTTGCAGTTATATCATCAGAGCGCTTCAAGAATCACTCAGCAATTTGAGTGGCTTGGAAAAACAGAGAATTTCTAGAAAATAAATATAAAGAAACTTCTTTTACTTCATGTTGCTCTGCCATCATTTTTACCCTTCATCTACTCCTTAGCCCATCCATGGATCACAATTTAAAACAAATTAATCAAAACTTCACAATGGATAAAAATCAGCATCACTTAATCATCAGCAAACATTCTTTTATCAATGTTTTCAAAGGACAGAAAATAAGTTAAAATCAGCTGCTTTAAATCAAACACATGATTAACCGTTGTTAGGACACTATCACACATCGAATAAATATTACTCATCAAAGGACAAATGTACATAATTTTTTCTTTTCAGTGTACAAGTCCAAGAGAAAAATTTCTTCAGGAAAAATTGCTCCTTCAGAGAAAACTAAACCAGAATTGCTTTAAAAAATTAGCTCAAAAAGTGTATATGAGTCATCAAAGATCAATTGTACATCAATTTTCCATCTTAATGTACAAGTCTTTAGCAAATTTTCTTAAGGAAAAGTTGCTCCAAGAGTCAAAACTAAAAACACAGGAATACTTTGAAAAAATCAATTTTGCTCATAAATTATTCTATGAGTCATAAAAGATCAATTGTAGATCATTTGTTTTACTATTAATGTACCAGTCACAGAGGAGAACTTTTTAGGAAATGAATGTTATATTAGTAAAAACTAACACAAAAATAATCAAAAACATCAATTTTGCTCACACAAAACATATTAGAGTCATCAAAGGTCAGATGTACATCATTTTTCCTCTTAATTTGCATATCCGAGAGAAAATATTCTAAAAAAACAATTGCTCCATTACTAAAAACTAAAACAAAAATACCTAAAAAAAACGTCTATATTGCTTACACAAATTATATACACGTCATCAAAAGTCATTTGTATAACGTTTTTTCCCCTTAAGGTACAGGTCCTAGAGAAAAATTTCCGTAGAAAAAGTGGTTTTTTAGTGAAAATTAACGCAAAATAAATCAAAATGTATTAATTTTAATCTTACGAAAAAAAATCAAAAATCAAACGATTTTTTTCAGGTGTACAAAAATTACAACATAGTTTAATTAGCGGAAATTTGTCGAGGTCAAAAAAAGCAAATTGTTCAAGAATTGTCCAAAAGCTTTTTCGATCAATTTTGAAATGTATCTCCTCTGACCTGTGAAAACAAATTTGAAAGACACGAAAACTTTGTTACATGAGATTTCCAACAAAAGTATCGAAATTATTCTAAATTATTCATAAATGTCAAAATTTCTGCAATCATTGCAGAAAATTCTGAAAAAAACTTGTTTTCGCGATCTAATTGTTAGCCTATTTGCTTGCAACAGGGGTCTCCAAATGCACTCAAACTTCCTTGTTAATTTCATAAGCTTCGTTTGAGGTTTCCAAAGTTTTCGGAAAGGCCTAAGATTTTCCACTAAAAATCGTTGATACTTTCAAACAAAACTAAAGTTGTCCAGAAAAATAAAAAATGGGACCAAATTTTGGCAAAGTTACTTGTTTTTTTTCAAAGATCCTTAATAGTCCCTTAATATACAAGTCCCTTAAACATTTTCTTTAGGAAATGTTGCTCCATTAGAGAAAAATAAATCATGAATACTTAAAAAATATCAATTTGAAGCACAAAAAATATTAATGAGTCATCAAAGATCAATTGTACATCGTTTGTTTTCCTATTAATGTACAAGTCAAATAGAATAATTTTTTAAAGAAAAAATGTTACACTAGTAAGAACTAACACAAAAACACTTAAAAAACATCAATTTTGCTCACACAAAAATCTATTAGAGTAATCAAAGCTCAATTGTACATCACTTTTCCTCCTAATTTGCATGTCCGAGAGAAAATATTCTTAAGAAACGATTACTCCATTACTAAAAACTAAAACAAAAATACTTAAAAAACTTCTATATTGCTTACAAAAATTATATACAGGTCATGAAAAGTCATTTGTATAACGTTTTTTCCCCTTAAGGTACAGGTCCTAGAGAAAAATTTCCTTAGAAAAAGTGGTTTTTTAGTGAAAACTAACGCAAAATAAATCAAAATGTATCAATTTTAATCTTACGAAAAAAAAATCAAAAATCAAACGATTTTTTTTAGGTGTACAAAAATTACAACATAGTTTAATTAGCGGAAATTTGTCGAGGTCAAAAAAAGCAAATTGTTCAAGAATTGTCCAAAAGCTTTTTCGATCAATTTTGGGATGTATCTCTTCTGACCTGTGAAAACAAATTTTAAAGACACGAAAACTTTGTTACATGAGATTTCCAACAAAGGTATCAAAATTATTCTAAATTATTCATAAATGTCAAAATCATTGCAGAAAATTCTGAAAAAAAATTGTTTTTGCGAGCTAATTGTTAGCCTATTTGCTTGCAACAGGGGTCTCCAAATGCACTCAAACCTCTTTGTAAAATTTTATAAGCATCGTTTGAGGTTTCCAAAGTTTTCGGAAAGGCCAAATATTTTCCACTAAAAATCGTTGATACTTTTAAACAAAACTAAAACTTCCAGAAAATAAAAAAAAATGGGACCAAAATTAGGCAAAGTTATTTGTTTCTTTTTCCAAAAATCCTTAAAAGTCCCTAATGTACAAGTCCCTTAAAAATTTTCTTTAGGAAATGTTGCTCCATTAGAGATAAATAAATCATGAATACCTAAAAAATATCAATTTGGAGCACAAAAAATAGATAAGAGTAATCAAAGATCAATTGTACATCATTTGTTTCCCTATTAAT
The DNA here is from genome assembly GCF_964194025.1 of Convolutriloba macropyga. Taxonomy (NCBI): domain Eukaryota; kingdom Metazoa; phylum Xenacoelomorpha; order Acoela; family Convolutidae; genus Convolutriloba; species Convolutriloba macropyga. The sequence continues at coordinate 72,830,996 of NC_134474.1, read as the reverse complement.
GTACAAGTCACAGAGAATAATTTTTCCAAGAAAAAAATGTTACACTAGTAAGAACTAACATAAAAAATACTTAAAAAACATCAATTTTGCTCACACAAAATATATTAGAGTAATCAAAGGTCAATTGCACATCACTTTTCCTCCTAATTTGCATGTCCGAGAGAAAATTTTCTTAAAAAACGATTGCTCCATTACTGAAAACTAACACAAAAATACTTAAAAACGTCTATATTGCTTACAAAAATAATATACCGGTCATCAAAAGTCATTTGTATAACGTTTTTTTCCCTTAATGTACAAATCCTAGAGAAAAATTTCCTTAGAAAAAGTGTTTTTTTTAGTGAAAACTAACACAAAATAAATCAAAATTTATCAGTTTTGCTCTAACGAAAAAAAAATCAAAATTCATATGAGTTTTTTTAGGTGTCCAAAAATTACAACATAGTTTAAATAGCGGAAATTTGTCGAGGTCAAAAAAAAGCAAATTGTTCAAGAATTCTCCAAAAGCTTTTTCGATCACTTTTGGGATTTATCTCTTCTGACCTGTGAAAACAAATTTGAAAAACACGAAAACTTTGTTACATGAGATATCCAACAAAAATAACGAAAATATTCTAAATTATTTATAAACGTCAAAATTTCTGCAATCATTGCAGATAACTCTGGCTAAAACTTGTTTTTGCGAGCTAATTGTTAGCCTACTTGATTGCAACAGGGGTCTCCAAAAGCACTCAAACTTCCTTGTTAATCTTAAAAACATCGTTTGAGGTTTCCAAAGTTTTCGGAAAGGCCAAATATTTTCCACTAAAAATCGTCGATACTTTTACACAAAAACTAAAACTTCCGGAAAATAAAAAAGTGGGACAAAAATCAGGCAAAGTTATTTGTTTTTTTAAAAGATCCTTAAAAGGCCCTTAATGTACAAGTCCCCTTAAAAATTTTCTTTAGGAAATGTTGCTCCATTAGAGAAAAATAAATCAGGAATACTTAAAAAATATCAATTTGGAGCACAAAAATTATATATGAGTCATCAAAGATCAATCTTACATCATTTGTTTTCCTACTAATGGACAAGTCACAGAGAATAATTTTTTAAAGAAAAAAAATGTTACATTAGTAAGAACTAGCACAAAAATACTAAAAAATCTTCAATTTTGCTCACACAAAATATATTAGAGTAATCAAAGATCAATTGTACATCATTTTTCCTCCTAATTTGCATGTCCGAGAGAAAATTTTCTTAAAAAACGATTGCTCCATTACTAAAAACTAAAACAAAAATACTTAAAACCGTCTATATTGCTTACACAAATTATATACAGGTCATCAAAAGTCATTTGAATAACGTTTTCCCCCTTAATGTACAGAACCTAGAGAAAAATTTTCTTAGAAATAGTTTTTTTTAGTGAAAACTAACACACAATTAATCAAAACGTATCAATTTTGACCTTACGAAAAAAAATCAAAATTCAAATGAGTTTTTTTCGGTGTACAAAAATTACAACATATTTTAATAAGCGGAAATTTGTCGAGGTCAAAAAAAAGCAAATTGTTCAAGAATTCTCCAATAGTTTTTTCAATCGATTTTGGGATGTATCTCTTCCTGACCTGTGAAAAGAAATTTGAAAAACACGAATACTTTGTTACATGAGATATCCAACAAAATTAACAAAAATATTCTAAATTATTTGTAAATGTCAAAATTTCTGCATCATTGCAGATAATTCTGGCTAAAACTTGTTTTTGCGAGCTAATGTTGAGCCTACTTGATTGCTACAGGGGTCTCCAAAAGCACTCGGACTTCCTTGTTAATCTTAAAAGCATCGTTTGAGGTTTCCAATGTTTTCGGAAAGGCCGAAGCTTTTCCACTAAAAATCGTTGATACCTTTAAACAAAGCTAAAACTTCCAGAAAAAAAAATGGGACAAAAATTAGGCTAAGTTATTTGTTTTTTTTTCAAAAATCCTTAAAAGTCCCTCGATGTACAAGTCCCTTAAAAATTTTCTTAAGGAAATGTTGCTCCATTAGAGAAAAATATGTCAGGAATACTTAAAAACTATCAATTTGGAGCACAAAAAATATATATGAGTCATCAAATATCAATTGTACATCATTTGTTTCCTATTAATGTACAAGTCACAGAGAAGAACTTTTTAAGAAAAAATGTTACATTAGTAAGAACTAACACAAAAATATTTAAAAAACATCAATGTTGCTCCCACAAAATATGTTACAGTAATCAAAGGTCAGATGTACATCGTTTTTCCTCCTAATTTGCATATCCGAGAGAAAATATTCTAAAAGAACAATTGCTCCATTGCTAAAAACTAAAACAAAAATACCTAAAAAAACGTCTATATTGCTTACACAAATTATATACACGTCATCAAAAGTCATTTGTATAACGTTTTTTTCCCTTAATGTACAAATCCTAGAGAAAAATTTCCTGAGAAAAAGTGTTTTTTTTTAGTGAAAACTAACACAAAATAAATCAAATTTATCAGTTTTGCTCTAACGAAAAAAAATCAAAATTCAAATGAGTTTTTAGGTGTACAAAAATTACAACTTTGTTTAATTAGCGGAAATTTGTCGAGGTCAAAGAAAACAAATTGTTCAAGAATTCTCCAAAAGCTTTTTCGATCAATTTTGGGATGTATCTCTTCTGCCCTTTGAAAACGAATTTGAAAGACACGAAAACTTTGTTATATGAGATATCCAACAAAAATAACGAAATTATTCTAAATTATTTATAATTGTCAAAATTTCTGCAATCATTGCAGATAATTCTTTCTGAAACTTGTTTTTGCGAACTAATTGTTAGCCTACATGATTGCAATAGGGGTCTACAAAAGCACTCAAACTTCTTTGATAATCTTAAAAGCATCGTTTGAGGTTTGCAAAGTTTTCGGAAACGTCAAAGATTTTCCACTAAAAATCGTTGATACTTTTGAACAGAACCAAAGCTGTCCAGAAGTTTTAAAAAAAGGGACAAAAATTAGGCAAAGTTTTTTGTTTTTTTTTCAAAGATCCGTAAAAGTTCCTTAATGTACAAGTCCCTTAAAAATCTTCTTAAGAAAATGTTGCTCCATTAGAGAAACCTAAATCAGGAATGCTTAAAAAACATCAATTTGGAGCACAAAAAATATATATGAGTCATTAAGATCAATTGTACATCAATAATCCCTCTTAATGTACAAGTTCTTTAAAAATCGTCCTGAGGAAAAGTTGCTCCAGTAGTCAAAACTAAAAACACAGGAAAATGTTGAAAATTATCAATTTTTCTCATAAAAAGTATCTATGAGTCATCAAAGGTCAATTGTACACCATTTTTTCCCTAATAATGAACAAGTCACAGAGATAAACTTATTAGGAAAAAAAATGTTTCATTAGTAAAAACTAACACAAAAATATTTAACAAACCTCACTTTTGCTCACTAGTTGTACATTTTTTCTCTTAATTTACAAGTCCGAGAGAAAATTTCCAAAAAAGAAAAATTGCTCCATTAGTGAAAGCTAGAACAAAAAACGTCAACTTTGTTCACACAAATTATATACGGGTCGTCAATTTTCATTTGTATAACATTTTTTCCCCACCTTAATGTGCAAAACCCAGAGAAAAATTTCCTGAGGAAAAGTTGTTTATATAATGAAAACTAACAAGAATTTTTTAAAAATCTCTCAATATTGCTCTCACGAAAAATATATAAGTAATCAAAGGTCAACTGAAATTTTTTAGGTTAACAAGAATTACAACATAGTTTAATTAACGGAAATATCTCGATGTCAGAAAATAAGCAAAGTGTTCAAGAATTATCCAAACGCTTTTTCGATCAGCATTTGGTTGTATCTCTTCAGACCTGTGAAAACAAATTCGAAAGACACCAAAACTTTGTTACATTCGAAAGACACCAAAACTTTGTTACAATAACGAACTAATTTTAAATTATTTAAGATTGTCGAAATCTTTGAAAATAATTCTGGCTACAACTTGTTTTTGCAGGCTAAATGTTATCCTACTTGATTGCAATAAGAGTCTCCAAAAGCACTCAAAGTTCCAAAATAGTCTTATAAACATCGTTTGAGCTTTGCACAATTTTTGGAAAGGCCAAACAATTTTCCACTGAAAGTTGTTGATTTTTTTAAACATAATTAAAACTGTTCAGAAGCAAAAAAGTGACAAAAGTTAGGCAAAGTTATTTGTTTTTCGTGCAAATTTATTTATAAAAAAATACAGGCAATCAGTTTTCGAGGAAATAAATCAAAATTCAAAAACTCCCATATATGCATTGAGTGAAATCAAAATTCAAAAACTCCCATATATGCATTGAGTGAAATCAAAATTCAATAAAGCCCATATTCGCATTCAGTGATTTTTAATTGTATTTAAGAGGATTCAATTTGGCGGCTGTTTAAATGTGAACTCTCAACAGGACCAAGTGTTGTTGAAGTGTACAAAAAATTCCATCTAAGTGCATTGATTTTTGGGGGAAAAATTTAGGAGACTCAAAGGTTTGTACGATTTAAAGCATACTTTTTTAAAGACCTAATTCGAAAAAATCCTAAAAATCTTCAATAAAAGTTTCCAGCAGTCAAAGCATGCAACAACTTCTTGTTGTATATCAAAAACTAAAATTTTGATAAAAATTGCTTAGCTTTGTTTCGTAATGTTTGTTGCCGAATCAAATCCCAATTTTTTTTTGAGTTCCAAGTCGAAACTGCAAAGTATCTTTTTAAAACCTTGTCAACAATTTTGTGATATTGTGTTCAGTAAATTCCCTGCTTTCATCAAAATTTCTTGTAGTTGGTCTTCTTATAGACATCCAAACTTTTAAGCAATCCAAATTGTCGACAAATTGAGTCTGTCACGTTCAGTAGTTACTGCCTACAGATTTGACTAAAAGTGGATTTTTTTAAAATCCGGGCTCACAAAAGGAGATATTCAGCAAAAAAGACAGTGGGGAAAAAGAGCAATTTAAAATATTTATATATATATATATATATATATATATATATATATATATAGAGAGAGAGAGAGAGAGAGAGAGTCTTTAATTAGGACCATTTTTAAGATTAAAAAAATTTAGAACACAATATGAAGAGTACAAAATCAAGGGAAAGAAAATAGCAATTTAATTTTTACAGTGAGTCTTTGATTAGGAAGTTTAGAACACAAAATGTGACTCTGAATCTGTCTCATTCAATAATGATTGCCAACAGACTCGACTGAAACATGATTTTTTTAAAATCAAGGCTCACAAAAAGAGGTCTTCAGTGGAAAGTCAGTGGACAAAAATAGCAACTTAATATATAAATATATATATATATATATATATATATATATATATGTATATATATAAACATTTTGAGTTTCCCATGACTTTGTCGAATGTTCCAAAGTTTGAAAAGCAAAACAAAATAGGTAATAACGTTTTTTCTTTTGACAAAAACGGAACCTTACCATTTAACTTGTTTAAATTGAATACACATAAAGTTATTTCTTTGATGTTGCTGACCGATGGATGATTGATCAGTCACTACTGCTTGATAACAATTTTTCATGCTTTCATGATCCAAAAGTGTGGAGCCGGGAATCATAACCGGTACAGGTACAGCGAACGTTGTCTTTATGGATTTTGAAATTCAAAGCACTGGAGAAACATTAGGATCTTTGGGGGGAGCATAAAGCTGTTCATATTTTTATATCAACAGAAGACCCACCCAGATGTTCAATTTACAAATTGGCATAAAACGTTTTTAAATCCTTCGTTTTTTAATGCTGACACAGAAGCTGTCAGCGTTAAGCATGGTACTTGTCACCAGAACCTAGATAGCAGTTCCTCTTGAATCAAAAAAGGCAAAAACCTTGTGAAATAGGCTTCTGTGCTGTTGATTGAAATGGTGGAAATGATTTTATAGCTTTGAAGGCGATAAATGCATCCAAGCGCACTTTCGGTGGCTCAGAGAGTGGCAAAAACTATTTCTGAGAAAAAGCAAGCATAGACGTCTCGTAAAAATTGATGAAGAGTGGAAGATATTGATTGATCAGAGAACAAAAGATGCAATTTCTCAGAACTACTTGAATGATGAAAGAGTAATCAACCTTGATCATTCCACTGGTGAAATCTACAGTGTGGCATATGACAGTTGTAAGTTACAGCTTCTTACGACGACTTTACATCAAATTTTTTCCAAAGCCTTAGCCAATATGACGCACATCATCTACTAATATTCATTAAAATTCATCCAGAGTAAAAATTCACGGTAATTTTTTGCAAGACATACATCTCATTATCGTTCTCTTTTCCGTTGGTGAAACTAGAAATGACAAATTATTGTACAAAGAGTTTTGTTTTTTTGAAAGCTTTTTTATCTGGGGGTCTTCACACTCTAATTATGACACTCCAAACAAAAACCAACATCCAATTAGCTAAATATCTGCCGAAATACGCCAAGATACTGCAGAAAAAGGGCTTTTCTTTACTCGTTGCTCAAAATCATTGTTGAAGATTCAGTGCCTCAATTTGACAATTAGTGGATTAAATCATATTCCCGCCAAATTGATGTTTCTGAGGAGGATGTTCATCATGATACCAAAGTTTGAAATTTGCTTTAATGCAAGATCTTTGGTGATTATCTCAATTTGTGTCTCAAAACTGATGTCATTCTTCAGGCTGTTGTTTTTGAAAATTGCAGGAAACTATTTGATCAAGTAATTAGACCCCTGTAATTGCCATAGTACACACAATATTTTTTTGGGATGCAATGATGAAAACAACTCAATTGAATTTGGATTTGTCTCGTGATATAGATATGCTGTTGCTCTGTGAGAGCGGATCCCCTGGAGGATTGAATGGAACTGCTGAGAAACTGTAAATAAAATCTAACAACCAGTACTTGGATGATCTTGCTGAAGACAAACCGAGTATGTATTGATATTCTTTATATGTCGTCAATTTATACGAAGGAAAAATCTTGAAAAATTGCAAAATGAGGATTGGAATTGTCAGACATCAGTTTGGACAAGATCGCGCATGAATCCGAGGAAAGTGATGTTAGTTAATTTGTAATGGTTGACATGAACTATCCTAGCAACTTATACGCTTGTCATAAGGATTTTTCTCTGGCTGCTGAGAAATCATGGCCGCTTAAATCGGTGATGAGATGTTATCTCAATATCAAGTAGAATTAGGAAACAAGACTAGTCATATCCCAAAGCTTCTCCAAAGAGAATCGTGTTAGCCGGAAAGAGATCAAGTGGAATAAACCTACTTACCTGAGTGCTGCCATTTTTGACATGTCAAAATTACACCTGTAGAGGTTCCATTTTTAAAAAAGGAGGACTTTGTTTGACAAAAAGCTCTTGTTTCGTACCGTGATATTGAGTTTCTGTTTTCGTGATTGTGACGGATGACGTATGCAGAGATCTTGCGCAGACTAAGAAAATATTTGATTTGAGAGATTACACCGAAGATCATGACTTACAATGAGAATTGAACAAAAAAGTGCAACTAAAGTTATCAGATGAACTGTATGGTAGCATTGTCCTGCAAGCTGTCTTCTAAAACCAAAAGCATACTGTGTAAAAACAAAGCAAGCAGTCAAAGCAAAGTGCCAAAGGTGTGGTGCGAGCAAATATGTGAAAAAGACTTCTTCATGACAAGTTCTAGGATGTGCCCAAATCCAGATCACCTCTGAGAAAACTAGTAACATCTAAAAGTAGTGACAAACATACTCTCAACTTTAAAAAGTCCTAAAAATCGGTTTGAGTGCTTTCGATAATAAACATTAATATCTGAGTAACGGTGTTTGCTCATATACTTATGGTCATTATAAATTTGATTACAAGCGAAAACATCCCCCGGAAAAAACTCTAAGGATTTGGATTGAGAGGAATGAAATTGAAATAATTCGATACTTAATTAAACAACTGAATAGTGAGATTGAAGTAACCTGTTGCCCACCTGATCCTGGGTTCTGGCAAACTTTTCAATTTGAGTTCGCTGATCAAAGGTAAATGTTTTTTGACGCAGCTCCCCAGGAAAAGGAGTTCTGAAGATGTCCATATATCAATTTCGAAGTAGAGGAAAAGCAGCCTGCAAAAACACAACGCGTGTCCAGCAAGCGCTAAAAATGATGATGCTGCGCAACTCCACCTCAGTTGCGTGTCTCAAGCAGTATCGACTAGGAGATACAAAAACCTGCGACTGCACTGCAGAGGAAAATTTTGGGGCAATAACAGCTGCACGAGAGGGTAGCTGCCCAACTCCTCCCCGGTTGGGGTCTCTAGAAGCACTGGCAAGGAGATACAACAACGTGCGACTGCTCCGCGCAATAGTTTCCTGTGACAATAACAACTCTAATAGGGGATAACTGCCTAACTACAGCCCGGTTGGGAGTCTCTAGAACTAACGACGAGAATATACAACAACTTGCGACTGCTCCTCGCAGGAGTTTCTTCTGGCAATAGCTGCTCTATTAGGAGATTACGATGACTTCTTTTTCTGTCATGCTTTTCTTGAAAAGTTAAAAATCTGACAACACAATTAGATGCATGCAGAACATGCACACGGAGTAGCAGTTTTAAAGAGATCCGTTTATTAAACTTTGCGGTGGCGTAAAACAGAATGTTGTATCTTTCATTTTTTGGTAAGATGTTTGATATTAGTAGTTTATTGTTTTTAAATAGCATTGTTTTTAAATTCAAGTTCTTTTTCTCTTCTCTCACAAATTATAAGAAATAATGTTGTTTGTTTTTCATTTCCTTTTTTTTTGAAATAACGTCCAAGAGACATCATAACGTCTGGTGATTTCATCCGTGGAAGGTGAGTAAATTCTTTTGTAAGCAAAGGTATTGAACCTATATGTTTCAAAGCGGAGTTGAAATAAGTCTTTTAAATATTCAGCCAACAATCCTAACATATAGGGAATAATTGTAAAGAACTTCTCGTTCGCGCGCATGATCAAACATGTTTGGGTAAAAAGAGCCAAAAAGTGGCTCAGGGTATTTAGGTGTGTTACTACTAGTGTTGTATGGTTTTGAAAACGGTTTTGAGAGAGAAACATCTGTAGGAGAGGAGTGCGGGCTGAGGAAGATAACATTGCCTTCAACATAATGCATGTGAACGTCTTAAGTCAAAGTGACCTGGAAATCGAGCCTCAGCTGATACTTAAAAAATATTTGAGCTGCCCGCACGGTCCTTATCGCGGTCTTAAAAGTAGCTAGCCCCAGGATCATCAGTAGTTAAAACAAAAATCTTTTTAAAACATTGGGCCCGCAAAGCCCTAGTTTGGAATCTGTAGTTCAAATCAAGCACAAAATGAGGAACGAAGGAAAACAAATATATCCCTATAGTTTGTGCTAACAAATATTTACGCGCACTCTTATTGGCCCCATCTTTGAAAAAATATTGCTTTGATGTTATTGAAAGCTGAAACAAACTATCCGAATGTTCGGAGGTCTCACCTAGTGGAATTATTCTGAAATTAGAATGGGCCGAATTCGGACCGGCATTGTTCCTTACCATTCTAATATGCTAACATTTCCAGTAGCTTGACAGTGGCTGTCAAACATGTGTGTCGCCTAGAACCCTAGTCGAGACCTGGAATTATTAAAAGACCGTCCTTGACAGATTCTAGGTATGAAAAGACTGTCCTCGACAGATTTTGGGTATGAAAAGTATTTGTCTGGACCCAATGTGATGTCTTGGACTTTGTTTGGAACCAACACAATCGTCCTAGAATTTGGCTGGAACTAAATATACGTCCTGAAATTTGGCTAGACACTAAATGTGTTCTGGAATTTGGCTGGACACTAAAGGTGTCCTGGAATTTGGCTGGACAAAAAACGTGTTCTGGAATTCGGCTGGATCGATATCAGTAGTTTTGGAATTTGCTAGCTCATATTTTTTGGAAACCTAGAGAAATTAAGTTGTCGATGAAAAACACAATTGTCGATGAGCATTGAACATAAAAAAGTGAGGACATGCTACAACAAATGTCATTTGTTTAATCAAAAAAATTGGCTCACTCGGGTCAAGGATTCACCGCTAAAAATCGCTCAAAGATGTAAGATAAGCAGTGAATTTGATTAAAACGTGTAAGTTTCAAGCTATACGCAATAAATGAGGCGAGGAAGAACTTTTAAGTGGTGAATAATTTTTTTTCACCCCTTATATGGTGAAAAAGTTGTTTCCACCGCTACAAATTGCAGTTTTTACAAAAATTCACCGCTAAATTTTCCGCTATTCTAAAACAATTTAATTTCATCATTGGAAAAGTAAAATTAAAAACACACAAGAATTGTCTTAATAATCAGCAACCTCGTAATATTAAAAAAAATATAGTCCTAATTGTAGTAATATATCTTTTTCAATATTACGGGGTTGCAGTATGTCGAACATGCTGTCAATAGAGGATCACCTTAATGGATATTTAATCAGCTTATGGATAGAAGATAAGCATAAAACAAAGATGTTATAATTTTGGCCATATCTGAGGGCATTTGATTTTGTACTTTTTTTCCTTAGAAGTTCTATAGACTATTGATATGAACAATTGTTCACTTTTTCATCTGTCCTTCCGTAGATAATTTTTGAATTTCAGTGTTGACTTTAACTTGTAAGTTAATGGATGCTATTATTGATGTTCAGGGTGAATATTTCTAATATTGTGTATTATTCCATTTATATTAATGGTATTAAACACAAAAACACTTTGGTCCAGCTTCCCTAAAATGTTAGATTTTCGTCTATTTTTATTCCAAAATGATTGAGAACAAAACTTTATTAGAAGCGTTTTCGGTTTAGGTCAAGAGTTGGGATCCAAAAAAAATCACAATCAGGGTATGAGGGTTATAAATGAATAAAAATTTTCCAGCTTCTCTGGAAGAAAAGCTAGGTCCACGTCTTTTTTTAGTTTCAAAAAATCAAAAACTTGAATAATTTTTCTTTGAAAAAAGCATTTGATTTCTTCGGGTCAAAACGTTTGTGGAATGAGACCAAATTCAGTGTTGGAGATGCCTCAGTTATGGGATTCACAGCACACAAAGAAAACTTTTGTCCAGTTTCTCTATAAAAAATCAGAATTTCTCTGAATTGGCTTCAAATTAGCGAGAAAATTTCCAAAAGGTAGTCTATTTTGATCAGTTCATGGAGTTGTTGTGCACATATGAAACTCATTGCCACAATCTTTTTATGTGTGTGGAGCCTAAAACACCAAACACTGCTGGTCTAGCTTTACTAGAAAAAAATCAAGTCTGCATCTCTTTTTAGTTCCAAATGAGCGAACAGTCGAATATTATTTGTTTATTAAAAATTAGTTTTGTCGGTTTAAGTAGTTGTTGCAATTTAACCAAATTCAAAATACGAGCTCGAATATTTATAGACAGTACAAAATTCTGAAATTTGTTGGTCTAGCTCTTCTAGAAAATGTTAGGTTTTCGTCTCTTTTGGTTGAGAAAAAGCGACAAAAATTGTCAAAGACAGGGGTTCTTGGCCGGGTAAAAAAATGAGGTTATCAAAACATACCCATAGTCAAGGATGCTTTCTGTATGCACTCAATAGGGGTATGCCGCTTTAAAGCTGACCGCAACGCAAAAAAAAAATTACAGAAATTGTCAGACATGTCCAGTGATGGCAAATTTAGCTACCAAATTGTCAGAAATATTGAAGTAACCTATGCAAAACAATGAGGGCTGATGTCACTTAAAGAATTGTAGCGCAGCGTAACAGAGCAGAGTTCAGCGAGCACAACGACTAGTTTTTTTGCTTTTACAGCAAATTATTTACAAATTTGATATTTTTTGGCGGTCTTGATCTTGATTGTTACAAACTTACTGTGTATAGTGCAAAATCCTTTAAAGCTAAATATTGGTATTACCAAAAAAACAAAAAGTGCGGAAAACACAGAACTGTAAAGTTTGTCTATTAAATTTCATAGAAGTTTGAACAAATAAGGCTTTGCCTTGTCAAAATACAAAAAATTTTGTTTAGTTCTCGAACTTCGAAGAAAAATTTGTTTGATGACCTTAAGAATAAATAGAGTTAGAAATATGTGCTAGTCCATTTTTTGATCTTTATTTTGTTTTCTTACAATGGGTGTAGAAAAAAATACCAATATGTTGATTTGTATATAAAATTTTCAAAGACCTGTCAAATTAGGTGAAGAAATTGTCTAACTTCATGAAAATCATTTGATAACAGTTTTTTTTGAAAAAAAAACGAGTTAGAAAAATTATGTTAGCCCGCTCGGTTGCCATAATAATGCAATGTTTGCAATTGTGTGGAAATAACTGCCAATATTTTGATTTATTTGCAAAATGTCAAAGAACTGTCGAATTATGTGAAGACTATTGATATGAACAATTGTTCACTTTTTCATCTGTCCTTCCGTAGGTAATTTTTGAATTTAAGTGTTGACTTTAACTTGTAAGTTAATGGATGCTATTATTGATGTTCAGGGTGAATATTTCTAATATTGTGTATTATTCCATTTATATTAATGGTATTAAACACAAAAACACTTTGGTCCAGCTTCTCTAAAATGTTAGATTTTCGTCTATTTTTATTCCAAAATGATTGAGAACAAAACTTCATTAGAAGCGTTTTCGGTTTAGGTCAAGAGTTGGGATCCAAAAAAAATCACAATCAGGGTATGAGGGTTATAAATGAATAAAAATTTTCCAACTTCTCTGGAAGAAAAGCTAGGTCCACGTCTTTTTTTAGTTTCAAAAAATCAAAAACTTGAATAATTTTTCTTTGAAAAAAGCATTTGATTTCTTCGGGTCAAAACGTTTGTGGAATGAGACCAAATTCAGTGTTGGAGATGCCTCAGTTATGGGATTCACAGCACACAAAGAAAACTTTTGTCCAGTTTCTCTATAAAAAATCAGAATTTCTCTGAATTGGCTTCAAACTAGCGAGAAAATTTCCAAAAGGTAGTCTATTTTGATCAGTTCATGGAGTTGTTGTGCACATATGAAACTCATTGCCACAATCTTTTTATATGTGTGGAGCCTAAAACACCAAACACTGCTGGTCTAGCTTTACTAGAAAAAAATCAAGTCTGCATCTCTTTTTAGTTCCAAATGAGCGAACAGTCGAATATTATTTTTTTATTAAAAATTAGTTTTGTCGGTTTAAGTAGTTGTTGCAGTTTAACCAAATTCAAAATACGAGCTCGAATATTTATAGACAGTACAAAATTCTGAAATTTGTTGGTCTAGCTCTTCTTGAAAATGTTAGGTTTTCGTCTCTTTTGGTTGAGAAAAAGCGAAAAAAATTGTCAAAGACAGGGGTTCTTGGCCGCGTAAAAAAATGAGGTCGGGTAAAAAAAACAAACCCATAGTCAAGGATGCTTTCTGTATGTACTCAATAGGGGTATGCCGCTTTAAAGCTGACCGCAACGCAAAAAAAAATTACAGAAATTGTCAGACATGTCCAGTGATGGCAAATTTAGCTACCAAATTGACAGAAATATTGAAGTAACCTATGCAAAACCATGAGGGGTGATGTCACTTAAAGAATTGTAGCGCAGCGTAACAGAGCAGAGTTCAGCGAGCACAACGACTAGTTTTTTTGCTTTTACAGCAAATTATTTACAAATTTGATATTTTTTGGCGGTCTTGATCTTGATTGTTACAAACTTACTGTGTATAGTGCAAAATCCTTTAAAGCTAAATATTGGTATTACCAAAAAAACAAAAAGTGCGGAAAACACAGAACTGTAAAGTTTGTCTATTAAATTTCATAGAAGTTTGAACAAATAAGGCTTTGCCTTGTCAAAATACAAAAAATTTTGTTTAGTTCTCGAACTTCAAAGAAAAATTTGTTTGATGACCTTAAGAATAAATAGAGTTAGAAATATGTGCTAGTCCATTTTTTGATCTTTATTTTGTTTTCTTACAATGGGTGTAGAAAAAAATACCAATATGTTGATTTGTATATAAAATTTTCAAAGACCTGTCAAATTAGGTGAAGAAATTGTCGAACTTCATGAAAATCATTTGATAACAGTTTTTTTTTGAAAAAAAAAACGAGTTAGAAAATTTATGTTAGCCCGCTCGGTTGCCATAATAATGTAATGTTTGCAATTGTGTGGAAATAACTGCCAATATTTTGATTTGTTTGCAAAATGTCAAAGAACTGTCGAATTAGGTGAAGAAAATGACAAACTTTTTGAAAAACGTTTGTTAATAACTTTTTGAAGAAGACGAGTTATTAAATCTACATCCACCTAATTTGTTGCAGTGATATTGTATTTGATAAATTTGTGTAGTAGTGGTTAGCAATATTTTGATTTGTGTACAAAGTTTCAGCAAATTGTCGATTTAGGTAAAGATAATGTCAAACTTCTTGAAAAACGTTTGTTAATAACTTTTTGAAGAAGAAAAGTTAAAAAAATTTACAGTAGCCAATTTTATTGCCGCGATAGAGTAGTTTTTGAAATTGTGCAGTAGTAGTTTGCAATATTTTGTTTTGTATAAAAAATTTCAAAGATCTCTCGTTGTAAATGAAGAAAATGTCAGACTTCCTGAAAAACGATTGTTAATAAATTTTTGAAGAAGACTAGTTAAAAACTCTTTGTTAGCCCATTTTATTGCCATGATAGAGTAGTTGTTGAATTTGTATAGTAGTAGTTAGCAATCTTTTGATTTGTATACAAAATTCCAAAGACCTCTCGGAGTAAATGGAGAAAATGTCAATTTTCTAGAAAAAACGTTTCATAATAACTTTTTGACGAAGAGGAGTTAGAAAATCTAAAATAGCCCTTTTTGTTGATGCGACATTGTACTTTTTGAAAATATACAGACGTTTTGTTGAATTGTTTTGTTTCTAACCAAAATATCCAAAAAAATTGTTGATTTAGGGGCAAAAATAAGCTAATTTTGTCGAACTTCGACTAAATTCTCCCAATTAAAAGCACGAAACATACAAGTTTTTGGTATCATAATAAACTCAAAATTACGTTTCCAACGACCATATAATTTGTTCTTTAAAGTAATGCCAAACAAGAGAATGCGTTAGCAATTTATAGGCCAAAATTATGGTCAATTTTTGCGAAAGTTTTCAAATTTTCAAAGTTGTTTATTTTAATAACTCTTTTATCACAAATCGATTTTACAAGTTTGTTCTATCATTTTCCTGCTCGTTCAAAACTCTTTACGAACATATAAGGTTCAAAAAGTTTCGATACAGTTTCATGGCCCAATTTTTCGATTTCCCAAATTTCACAGAAAATGAGCCAATTTCTGGCAGAATGGCAAAAATCAAGTTTTGACTTATTCATTTTTACACGTTTTATAACTTAGATCGACGCCCCAGTTCATTTTGATTTCAAAACGTATTCATTTTTTAAATTTTTTTCAGTAGTTTTCGAAAATATAAGCCTTTTTTGGACGCAAACCAGGCCCGCGACTCCATAACCACACCTGCCTCCGCTGTCTGAACTCGCATGAATAGAGCAATTGAAATTGCGCAACGTATACGAATGTTTCAGACGCTCCCAGGGAGCGGCAACAATACCGATAACGCCGATAGAATAGCGATTACTCCAGAGCGAGCTGCGACCCCCCTCCCCCCAGAGCACGCTGCGACCCCCCCACCCCCCACCCCAGAGCACGTCACGTTGCGACCCCACCCCCACCCCAGAGCACGTTGGGACTCCGGATCAACATTTGTCCACAGCACCAGATAGGAGCCCACTAAAGACTTTATTTTCACCGGTGCAACAACAAGGTAGAATAAAGTAAAGCGTGAAAATGACCGGGAACAATTGAATTCTTGCACAGTAATTTTGCGAGCGAGCTAGAGATCCACGCGGCGGTAGTCGGCGACTCAATCCTGAACGACATATGCATAAATCATTGTGTCGTCTATTCGTTGCCAGGCGGCGTAATTGCTGATTTCCATGAACTACTGCCAACGTTGCAGTCATACAGGAACAATATTTTCTGTGCAGGCAATAACCTGTCACACTTTGGAAATCCTGGTGAAACCCCGCGTGCTGTTCTAACCCAACTGAACAACTTTGTTACTGCCCTACGTGCACTGCCAAGAAACCCGAATTTAATAGTGGGCACTGTTTTGAAATGGCTATATGTTCTGTTGTTCT